>NC_042616.1:821926501-822123514 GCF_901001135.1 Rhinatrema bivittatum
GTATAAATCAGGCTCTGCTGTGGAAGGGGTGGTATAGCAGGAGAGGGGAGGATAAATCAGGCTCTGCTGTGGAAGGGGTGGTATAGCAGGAGTGGGGAGGATAAATCAGGCTCTGCTGTGGAAGGGGTGGTATAGCAGGAGAGGGGAGGATAAATCATGCTCTGCTGTGGAAGGGGTGGTATAGCAGGAGAGGGGAGGATAAATCAGGCTCTGCTGTGGAAGGGGTGGTATAGCAGGAGAGGGGAGGATAAATCAGGCTCTGCTGTGGAAGGGGTGGTATAGCAGGAGAGGGGAGGATAAATCATGCTCTGCTGTGGAAGGGGTGGTATAGCAGGAGAGGGGAGGATAAATCAGGCTCTGCTGTGGAAGGGGTGGTATAGCAGGAGAGGGGAGGATAAATCAGGCTCTGCTGTGGAAGGGGTGGTATAGCAGGAGAGGGGAGGATAAATAATGCTCTGCTGTGGAAGGGGTGGTATAGCAGGAGAGGGGAGGATAAATCAGGCTCTGCTATGGAAGGGTGGTATAGCAGGAGAGGGGAGGATAAATCAGGCTCAGCTGTGGAAGGGGTGGTATAGCAGGAGAGGGGAGGATAAATCAGGCTAAGCTGTGGAAGGGTGGTATAGCAGGAGAGGGTAGGATAAATCAGGCTCTGCTATGGAAGGGGTGGTATAGCAGGTGAGGGGAGGATTAATCAGGCTCTGCTATGGAAGGGGTGGTATAGCAGGAGAGGGGAGGATAAATCAGGCTCTCCCATGGAAGGGGTGGTATAGCAGGAGAGGGGAGGATAAATCATGCTCTGCTATGGAAGGGGTGGTATAGTAGGAGAGGGGATGATAAATCAGGCTCTGCTATGGAAAGGGTGGTATAGCAGGAGAGGGGAGGATAAATCAGGCTCTGCTGTGGAAGAGGTGGTATAGCAGGAGAGGGGAGGATAAATCAGGCTCTGCAGTGTTAGGGGTGGTAAAGCAGGAGAGGGGAGGATAAATCATGCTCTCCCATGGAAGGGGTGGTATAGCAGGAGAGGGGAGGATAAATCATGCTCTGCTGTGGAAGGGGTGGTATAGCAGGAGAGGGGAGGATAAATCAGGCTCTGCTGTAGAAGGGGTGGTATAGCAGGAGAGAGGAGGATAAATCAGGCTCTGCTATGGAAAGGGTGGTATAGCAGGAGAGGGGAGGATAAATCAGGCTCTGCTATGGAAGGGGTGGTATAGCAGGAGAGGGGAGGATAAATCAGGCTCTGCTGTAGAAGGGGTGGTATAGCAGGAGAGAGGAGGATAAATCAGGCTCTGCTGTGGAAGAGGTGGTATAGCAGGAGAGGGGAGGATAAATCAGGCTCTGCTGTGGAAGAGATGGTATAGCAGGAGAGGGGAGGATAAATCAGGCTCTGCTATGGAAGGGGTGGTATAGCAGGAGAGAGGAGGATAAATCAGGCTCTGCTGTGGAAGGGGTGGTATAGCAGGAGAGAGGAGGATAAATCAGGCTCTGCTGTGGAAGGGGTGGTATAGCAGGAGTGAGGAGGATAAATCAGGCTCTGCTGTGGAAGGGGTGGTATAGCAGGAGAGGGGAGGATAAATCAGGCTCTGCTATGGAATGGGTGGTATAGCAGGTGAGGGGAGGATAAATCAGGCTCTGCTATGGAAGGGGTGGTATAGCAGGAGAGGGGAGGATAAATCAGGCTCTGCTATGGAAGAGATGGTATAGCAGGAGAGGGGAGGATAAATCAGGCTCTGCTATGGAAGGGGTGGTATAGCAGGAGAGGGGAGGATAAATCAGGCTCTGCTATGGAAGGGGTGGTATAGCAGGAGAGGGGAGGATAAATCAGGCTCTGCTATGGAAGGGGTGGTATAGCAGGAGAGGGGAGGATAAATCAGGCTCTGCTGTAGAAGGGGTGGTATAGCAGGAGAGAGGAGGATAAATCAGGCTCTGCTGTGGAAGGGGTGGTATAGCAGGAGAGAGGAGGATAAATCAGGCTCTGCTGTGGAAGAGGTGGTATAGCAGGAGAGGGGAGGATAAATCAGGCTCTGCAGTGTTAGGGGTGGTAAAGCAGGAGAGGGGAGGATAAATCATGCTCTGCTGTGGAAGGGGTGGTATAGCAGGAGAGGGGAGGATAAATCAGGCTCTGCTGTAGAAGGGGTGGTATAGCAGGAGAGAGGAGGATAAATCAGGCTCTGCTATGGAAAGGGTGGTATAGCAGGAGAGGGGAGGATAAATCAGGCTCTGCTATGGAAGGGGTGGTATAGCAGGAGAGGGGAGGATAAATCAGGCTCTGCTGTAGAAGGGGTGGTATAGCAGGAGAGAGGAGGATAAATCAGGCTCTGCTGTGGAAGAGGTGGTATAGCAGGAGAGGGGAGGATAAATCAGGCTCTGCTGTGGAAGAGGTGGTATAGCAGGAGAGGGGAGGATAAATCAGGCTCTGCTATGGAAGGGGTGGTATAGCAGTAGAGAGGAGGATAAATCAGGCTCTGCTGTGGAAGGGGTGGTATAGCAGGAGAGAGGAGGATAAATCAGGCTCTGCTGTGGAAGGGGTGGTATAGCAGGAGTGAGGAGGATAAATCAGGCTCTGCTGTGGAAGGGGTGGTATAGCAGGAGAGGGGAGGATAAATCAGGCTTGCTATGGAATGGGTGGTATAGCAGGTGAGGGGAGGATAAATCAGGCTCTGCTATGGAAGGGGTGGTATAGCAGGAGAGGGGAGGATAAATCAGGCTCTGCTATGGAAGGGGTGGTATAGCAGGAGAGGGGAGGATAAATCAGGCTCTGCTATGGAAGGGGTGGTATAGCAGGAGAGGGGAGGATAAATCAGGCTCTGCTATGGAAGGGGTGGTATAGCAGGAGAGGGGAGGATAAATCAGGCTCTGCTGTAGAAGGGGTGGTATAGCAGGAGTGAGGAGGATAAATCAGGCTCTGCTGTGGAAGGGGTGGTATAGCAGGAGAGGGGAGGATAAATCAGGCTCTGCTGTGGAAGGGGTGGTATAGCGGGATAGGGGAGGATTAATAAGGCTCTGCAGTGTCGGGGGTGACATTTTAAACTACCTGTAGAGTTATCAGGTAGTGACAAAGGCTCCCCCTTCTGTGCAGGGCGTGGGTGCTGATTATAAAATCCCTGTGTACTTTATGGATCCTCCTTGCCCTTGGATGGATTGAATGCTGATTATAAAATCCCTGTGGACTTTATGGATCCTCCCTGCGCTTGGATGGATTGAATGCTGATTATAAAATCTCTGGGGACTTTATGGATCCTCCCTGCCCTTGCATGGATTGAATGCTGATTATAAAATCCCTGTGGACTTTATGGATCCTCCTTGCCCTTGGATGGATTGAATGCTGATTATAAAATCTCTGGGGACTTTATGGATCCTCCCTGCGCTTGGATGGATTGAATGCTGATTATAAAATCTCTGGGGACTTTATGGATCCTCCCTGCCCTTGGATGGATTGAATGCTGATTATAAAATCTCTGGGGACTTTATGGATCCTCCCTGCGCTTGGATGGATTGAATGCTGATTATAAAATCTCTGGGGACTTTATGGATCCTCCCTGCCCTTGGATGGATTGAATGCTGATTATAAAATCCCTGTGGACTTTATGGATCCTCCCTGCCCTTGGATGGATTGAATGCTGATTATAAAATCCCTGTGGACTTTATGGATCCTCCCTGCGCTTGGATGGATTGAATGCTGATTATAAAATCCCTGTGGACTTTATGGATCCTCCCTGCCCTTGCATGGATTGAATGCTGATTATAAAATCCCTGTGGACTTTATGGATCCTCCCTGCGCTTGGATGGATTGAATGCTGATTATAAAATCTCTGGGGATTTTATGGATCCTCCCTGCCCTTGGATGGATTGAATGCTGATTGTAGCGTTACATGGGAGCAGTAGAATTGCCTCTGCAATGGGAGGGCTTGTACGATTGCAAAGTTATTGTGGTTTGGAGGGGTTGCCCCTGCAGTGGGAGGGATTGCGTGCTGATTGGGGGAAGGTGGGAATGATTGCTTCCTCCATCAGGCATGCAGGAGAGAGTAAAGTGCTTTATACTGGGGGTGTGCAGTGCCTGCCCCTCCCTCGTCTGGAGGTGACAATGGTTGTTAGCTTCCTGCTACCTGTGCTCAGATCTGAGAGTGCTGTACGTGGCTTTCCTCCCTGACTGTCTCTGTCACTTCTCCTGCTATACCACCCCTTCCACAGCAGAGCCCGATTTATCCTCCTCTCTCCTGGCATCCTCCCTCCGCCAGAACTCCCTGCAGCACAACTAAACTGCCCCTGATGATTCAGTGTCCCGGGAGAAGAGGATGTGAAGCACATCAGCTGCTCCCTGCCTGTGCTTAGCTGTCCTAGCAGCCCCCTGAGAAGTCCCAGCACAGAGCCGAGAGCTGACCCAGCAGCAGCAGCAGAGGAAACTCTGAGAGAGGCGCACACAGGGTGCCATGGAGTCCGGCGCCAATTCAGAGACTGCCCGCCTGGTGAACCAGCGCAGCCCTGCCAGCTGCTCCCTCCACCTGAAGAGGTAAGAGACTGTCTGTTCTTGGAAAGAGCGCTCCAGTGCCTTTTGTTCTCTATTCACTACCTCCATCTCGTTATTTAATAGGAAATTTCCTTTTTGCTCAGAAGCAGTCAGGCTGCAAATGAGCAAGTCCTGAGTGCAGCTGTTTCCTTTGTTAGAGCTGCGAGGCAGCCCTATAGCCCCACTACCTCTGAATCCTGAGGCATGGCCTTCTGGTTCGCCCGATGGATGGGAAACCTGGGTTTAAATCCCACCACCACACACACGCACTACCTCTGAATCCTGAGGCATGGCCTTCTGCTTAGCCCAATGGATGGGAAACCTGGGTTCAAATCCCACCACCACACACACGCACTACCTCTGAATCCTGAGGCATGGCCTTCTGGTTCGCCCGATGGATGGGAAACCTGGGTTCAAATCCCACCACCACACACACACACTACCTCTGAATCCTGAGGCATGGCCTTCTGCTTAGCCCAATGGATGGGAAACCTGGGTTCAAATCCCACCACCACACACAAACACTACCTCTGAATCCTGAGGCATGGCCTTCTGGTTCGCCCGATGGATGGGAAACCTGGGTTCAAATCCCACCACCACACACACGCACTACCTCTGAATCCTGAGGCATGGCCTTCTGCTTAGCCCAATGGATGGGAAACCTGGGTTCAAATCCCACCACCACACACACGCACTACCTCTGAATCCTGAGGCATGGCCTTCTGATTCGCCCGATGGATGGGAAACCTGGGTTCAAATCCCACCACCACACACACACACTACCTCTGAATCCTGAGGCATGGCCTTCTGGTTCGCCTGATGGATGGGAAACCTGGGTTCAAATCCCACCACCACACACACGCACTACCTCTGAATCCTGAGGCATGGCCTTCTGGTTCGCCCGATGGATGGGAAACCTGGGTTCAAATCCCACCACCACACACACGCACTACCTCTGAATCCTGAGGCATGGCCTTCTGGTTCGCCCGATGGATGGGAAACCTGGGTTCAAATCCCACCACCACACACGCACTACCTCTGAATCCTGAGGCATGACCTTCTGGTTCGCCCGATGGATGGGAAACCTGGGTTCAAATCCCACCACCACACACGCACACACTCCTTGCGACCGTGGGTAACTCACTTTATTTCCCATTGCCTCTCATAGCCCCGTAGACTGTAAGCTCTTTGAAGCAGGGACTTTTCTTACCCGAATACTTAGCAGCAGTGTACAGTGCTCCCTAGGCGTGGTAGAATCAAATAATCACTGATGTAACTTACATTTATTTACTTTCGGGGTTTTTTTTTTTAGCATTATAGTAGAACATTTGTTCCTTCATCCATTTATCTAGTGAGATATGTTGCCTTCTCCGTGTTGCATCTCCCCTCTCTACAGTACTTGGGGGGTGGGGGGGGGGCGTGGTCTTTTAGGCTGTTTGGAAGGAAGCCAGCATGATCAAACGTGTGGGTGAGGCGTTTTATTTCAATGAAGAAGTTCATTTATTCGCCTGACTTAATCTGAGACACTTTAGTGATTAATAGCTCAGGGAAGCTCCAAGCAGTGCCTGTTCCAGACGCGCTAAAGCAGGAGCCAATCCACCCCTAATGCAATCCGGGCATCTCTATTAGCCCCATAATTAGTTCTATTAAAGGAGCCTTTAACGCCTCAGAGTAAGCAGTTCTGGGACATTTCTCCCGTTCCCTCTCTATTCAGCAGCAGGAAGAGCAGCAGAAGAGCAGAAAATCTGCAGTGAGAGAAGGGGCTGGCTCTGGATGGGGGCTGTATGTGTATTGGGTGGGGGGACTGTTTTTCTGGGTCTGTCAGTGTCTGTATGTGGGTATCTTTGTATGCATGGCTGTATGTATCTGTCTTGTATGTATCTGTCTGTGCGTGTACTTCTCATGCATGGTAATGTGGTGAATCTGTGTGTGTTTAGGTGCATGGGTGTTTGTGTGTGTGTGTGTGTGTGTGTGTATCTGTGGGTATGTCTCAATCTGTGTGTGTATGTGTGTGTATCTGTATGTGGGTATGTCTCTGTATCTGTGTGTGGGTGTACTTCTCATGCGTGGTAATGTGGTGAATCTGTGTGTGTTTAGGTGCATGGGTGTTTGTGTGTGTCAGTGTCTGTATGTGGGTATCTTTGTATATATGGCTCTGCATCTGTGTGTGGGTGTACTTCTCATGCGTGGTAATGTGCTGAATCTGTGTGTGTTTATGTGCATGGGTGTTTGTGTGTGTGTGTGTGTATCTGTGGGTATGTCTTTGTATCTGTGTGTGTGTATCTGTATGTGGGTATGTCTCTGTATCTGTGTGTGTGTGTGTGTGTCTATATGTGGGTATGTCTCTGTATCTGTGTGTGTGTGTGTGTGTGTGTATGCCTGTATGTGGGTATGTCTCTGTATCTGTGTGTGTGTATATGGGTATGTCTCTGAATCTGTGTGTGTGTGGCTGTATGTGGGTATGTCTCTGAATCTGTATGTGGGTATCTGTATGTGGGTATGTCTCTATATCTGTGTGTGTGTGTGTGTCTGTATGTGGGTATGTCTCTGTATCTCTGTGTGTGTGTGTATGTCTGTATGTGGGTATGTCTCTGTATCTGTATGTGTGTGTGTGTGTGTGTGTGTGTATATATATGGGTATGTCTCTGAATCTGTGTGTGTGTGGCTGTATGTGGGTATGTCTCTGAATCTGTATGTGGGTATCTGTATGTGGGTATGTCTCTGAATCTGTGTGTGTGTGTGTATGTGGGTATGTCTCTGAATCTGTGTGTGTGTATCTGTATGTGGGTATGTCTCTGTATCTGTGTGTGTGTGTGTGTGTGTGTATGTGTTTCTATGTGTGAATGAGTCTGTGTGTATCAATGTGTATCCCTGTGACTGTATGTGGGTGTCTGTGTGTGAGTGCTTGAGGTGTGTAGATGTATTTTTGGGGGGTGCATTGATGTATCTGTGTGTGGATATGTCTCTTATCTGTATGTGGGTTTCTTTGGGTAGTTGTGTGGGTAAAACAGTGTAGAGTGCTTGAGGTGTGCAGATGTATCTATGTGGGAGGGTGCAGGTGTGTCTCTGTTTATATCTGTGTGTGTGGGTGAGACTGTGTGTATAAATGTGTGCCTGTGTTTATATGTGGGTGTCTGTGTGTGAGTGTGTGAGGTGTGTAGGTGTATCTGTTTGTGGGGTGTATGGTTGTCTGTATATGTGTGTGTGTGTGTGTGTGTCTGTATGTGGAAATGTCTCTGTTTGAGTCTGTGTATATAAATGTGTATCTCTGTGTTTGTATGTGGGTGCCTTTGCCTGAGTGTGTAAGGTGTGTAGGTGTATCTGTGTGTGTGATGTATGGATGTCTCTGTGTATGTGTCTGTGTGGGTGAAACTGTGTGTATACATGTGTGTGTCTGTGTGAGTGTGTGAGGTGTGTAGGTGTACCTGGTATCTGTGTATGGGTGTCTATGTGTGGTTGTGTGAGTGAGACTGTGAGTATAGATGTAGGTGCCTGTGTATGAGTGTGTGAGGTGTGTAGGTGTGTATGGGTGTCTCTGTATGGGTGTCTATGTGTGGTTGTGTGGGTGGGACTGTGTATAGACGTGTATGTCTGTGTTTGTGTGTGGGTGTCTGTGTGTGAGGTATGTAGGTGTATCTGTATGTGGTTGTGTTTCTCTTTGTGTGTGTTTCTATGTGTATGTTTGACCCTATCCATTCATTTATAGTAATGTTTGAAATATATAACATTGCATTCCGCATGCTACCATGAATTTCCTGAGCTTGGATGCACTTTGAAGATTTCTGTGTATCTGAGTGTGCGTGTCTGTGTGAGTGTGTGAGGTATGTAGGTGTATCTGTATGTGGTTGTGTTTCTATGTGTATGTTTGACTCTATCCATTCATTGATAGTAACGTTTGAAATATATGACATTGCATTCCGCATGCTACCATGAATTTCCTAAGCTTGGATGCACTTTGAAGATTTCTGGGAAACCGTTTTTTGTTGAACCAGCACAGACCATTTTACTGCAAATATTATTTCAAAAAGGATCTTTTCTTTATTTCATATTCTAATGGTAAATTCGAAAAGAAAATAGTTGGCAATTGAATCATAACATGAGATGATAGAGCTTGCATGGGGTCAGCATCGCCGCTACTGTTTCAGTTCTGACCTTAAGAATTTCCCAATACGGTGGATTTATTTTTCCTGGAAATTGAATTCTGCTGCATATAACAAGTGATTATTTTCCTCTTTACTGTTTCATGAATTACATTTCATGATTTTTATTTTTCACTTCGTATATAAATTACATATTTTCAAAGATGATTTTTAGCTGATGTCAAAGACAATAAATCATTTAATTAAAGCTATGTAATATATAATAAATATACTAAATAGTTATATATATTTATATGTAAAAACATTTGATATAGTGCATTAACTAGAGATTACAAATAGTTTGTATTTGATTTTGTTTAGCTGCTTTTATATTATTACAAATCTCAAATACAGCAGTAGAACAAAATGATTTGCATAAAATATTTTGATTGACTCAGCTTCACCAGTGATAAACAGGACATTATTATTATTATTTTGCTCTAATGCCAATTGTACTTTAATTTTAAAAAATATTTATTTTCTATGTAAACCTTTGCTGTAAGCAACCTTCAGTAAAATAATGACGTTATGTGTATTGTAGAAAAAGAAAAGAAAAAAAAAGTTGTCCCATACTTGCAAAAGAATTAATTTGGGCCAGAATTTTGTGTGCAAAAACATATGCAGGAGTATTTCTGTACAATAAAGAACCAAATATCTGGGCTGCAATATTTTTCCGTGGCAGAAGACGAAAGACTTCAGGCAACCTTTCTCTGGGTACTTGGTTATTTACACAGTTCTGGAGTTTTACAGAAGTGAGAACTTGTTGGATATTTCCTAGATTAATTTAGTTTTGTTGCATTTATTGTAATTGAATTAACATACAAAAAAAGGACGCATTATATTATTGTGATCTATTGTACAAATCCTATCTTTCATTTTACTGTAATCTGCTTTGAAGCCACCGAAATTAAATTACATTAAATGAAGGAAATTTATTGTGCAAAATATCCAGGTGACTAATAGTTTAGCGAAGCAGGTAATATCTGTTCCAATCCATGAATTGAACGAATTTCCCTTGAAGATGGAAATCAGACGATCTGAACTGCTAGCCCGAGTTTTTGACACTGCGCAATTTATTTGATCTTGCGTTGGTTTGCATGAACGCACTGACTACAAGGAAAGAAAGCAATTGTTGCAAAAAGCCTGATTCGCCTTATTTCACATTTAGCTGAGGAGCAGGCAGAGTATTGACGCGCACACATACGCGCGCACTCACTGCACTGACCAAAGCTCACATCCAGGATATGAGAAAAAAGGGTGTTCGTATTTTTATATTTTGCAGCTTTCACATTGTGTTACCAGTTTATGCGACGCAGGTTATAAATGTAGAAAGGTCATTAGAGACACAAAAAAGGTAATCACTGATCATACAGATACGATAAGAGACATCTGGCTAGTAATCCCTTGGGTGGGATTTATTTTGCTTTTGGGCTGTGCTTCAGTTTCAGTTTATTTTGTATCATGTCACTATTACATTTTTCATTGTTTTACATATGTATTTATTGCATTTTTTGTGTGTTTATTGTAAACAAGACGATCACCTGCCCCGAAGGGCTGATAATATATAAGGAAAGATAGACAGAGTGCGCGAGAGAGCGGTCCTTCCCTTTTATTAAGTGAATGCAATTAATAGCAGAAATTCTTTGAGCACTTAGATTGTTTTAGTATTTCATTGTGCTTAAAATTGTGACATGATGTTTTTCTCTGCAGATATCACAGATATGTTTAATCTATGCAATTAAAATATTAATAAAACATAAAAATGAAACACTGTCTTCTTAGAAAGAGAGTAGACTGTAGGGGCGATGCGTGTGAATGTGGAAGTAGCCGCCATTACTTCTTCTATCATTGCTCAATAAATTGCGCTGCGTTTGATGTTACAGTAAATGCGCACTATAAACATGTGCTTATTACTTACTATACTGTGCTTCTCTTCCGGGAGTTAAATACACGTTTTAATTTCTAGGGCTGTGCATGAGACCAGGTTAGGGGAGAGAGGTCAGTCACTATCCAACCGTGCTATACACAACGAAAAGAAAATCTAAACTCCATCTAGATATTTAATCCCTGGAGGATGGGTGATGATTATAAAAATGTTAAATTGCAGCACATTAATCCCCTAATGATCATTACTCCCCTATTCATAAAGAGAGTTCTTGGACGCTGGCGGATCCAGAATGGTTCACCAGATTTCTCAGTTATGTTCTTTTTTTAAATGAAAAATAATTTGGTTGGAAACTAAATGCCTTCCTGCTCCTGAGAGCATCGCATGAGGGTCGCATTTTCCTCTTACGATTTTACTTATGAATTTCACAATTTTGGGGAGAATGTCCACGCTTATGGTAGTTCTTAATGTTGGCGACTGAAAGTTGTGTCCGGTTGGATTTTTGAATGAGACTTTAATTTTCAATAACATTTATCATCTGTAAACTTACATTCAAAGAAACTGTGTATAAAGAGCATTTGTTTATGTTTCCTGTTAGAAAATACACCAGGCTGACAAAGCTCTTCAAAAACCGAGAATAAAATCAAGAGCTGGGGGGTTTTCCTTATTTTATTTGTATAAGTAAAATAAAAAATTGCTGGGTTTTTTTCTGTAAGTATTTTTAACCATTTTCTGTTAAATGCTGAAGACTGAAACGCATAAGAACTAGTGACTAACGTCATTTCTCCAGATTCCTGGTCCTGCAAGCAGCAGCTTATGTGATTTATTGCTTTGTGCTGAAGTAAGGCGTCCGTTTTCAGTGCGAAAAAGATCATTTCAGCAGATCCATGTGCAGGGACGTTTCTCTGTCTGTCCCTTTGCAGAAGGAGCATCATTTCAGCAGATCCATGTGCAGGGACGTCTCTCTGTCTGTCCCTTTGCAGAAGGAGCATCATTTCAGCAGATCCATGTGCAGGGACGTTTCTCTGTCTGTCCCTTTGCAGAAGGAACATCATTTCAGCAGATCCGTGTGCAGGGACGTTTCTCTGTCTGTCCCTTTGCAGAAGGAGCATCATTTCAGCAGATCCGTGTGCAGGGACGTTTCTCTGTCTGTCCCTTTGCAGAAGGAGCATCATTTCAGCAGATCCATGTGCAGGGACGTTTCTCTGTCTGTCCCTTTGCAGAAGGAACATCATTTCAGCAGATCCGTGTGCAGGGACGTTTCTCTGTCTGTCCCTTTGCAGAAGGAGCATCATTTCAGCAGATCCGTGTGCAGGGACGTTTCTCTGTCTGTCCCTTTGCAGAAGGAGCATCATTTCAGCAGATCCGTGTGCAGGGACGTTTCTCTGTCTGTCCCTTTGCAGAAGGAGCATCATTTCAGCAGATCCGTGTGCAGGGACGTTTCTCTGTCTGTCCCTTTGCAGAAGGAGCATCATTTCAGCAGATCCGTGTGCAGGGACGTTTCTCTGTCTGTCCCTTTGCAGAAGGAGCTCCTGGGACACAGCAGTCAGGTCTTCAGTTACCTCGCCTCTTTCTTTCTGAAAGCAAGTTTAACAGTATGAAATGAACCATCTTCACTCAATCAGACCCTGTCCTCCAATGCTTTTGTGGGATCATTTAAATGACTGAATGTCTGGATACAGGAAGATTCTGTCTTATTATGTAAACCTCTGTGTGTGCAGTGAGATATTGTCGTTTCTGTTGCTATAAATTGGTCTAAAAGATTCACTCATTTTCTTGAGACTGAACACACACACACAGGATATATATTATTATATCCTATTATCAGTTTCATTGTAAAGCCCTGTTGGCTACTTTTTTTTGTTCCATGGAAACTGGTGTGATGTTTTCTTAACGAGTGTCGGTATACAAGAAACTTCAAATAAATAAATAAATAAATAAATTTCTGTGCATGTTCCATTTTTCTGTTGAAAATGCAATCCAGTGCTCTTTCCTGAAACTATGAAAAAAAATCCTTTTCTAGTTTCTAATGATGAAAAGAGAAAGTTAATAAAGTGATTCTAAGACCTGTTTATTGGATAACAATTATTTTTTTTTATTAAGGACATAAGAACATAAGAACATAAGAAAATGCCATACTGGGTCAGACCAAGGATCCATCAAGCCCAGCATCCTGTTTCCAACAGTGGCCAATCCAGGCCATAAGAACCTGGCAAATACCCAAAAAACTAAGTCCATTCCATGTAACCATTGCTAATGGCAGTGGCTATTCTCTAAGTGAACTTAATAGCAGGTAATGGACTTCTCCTCCAAGAACTTATCCAATCCTTTTTTAAACACAGCTATACTAACTGCAAGGAAAGAAATTTAGAAACGCACAGCCCTTATCTTTAGAAAATACGATACACGGTGAGTTATTTTCTCTCTGATTTTGGTATCTAGGTACTGACAAATGTAGATTTTTATTTTATCAGATACAGAATCCTGATGAGCAGTTTATTTAGAAAGAGGAGGAGAGTGTAATCTGCGATACTGGAACCTGGCATTCTGTCTTGCATTCCGCGTGATTATTACTTGTTGCTTAGTTATTAACCCTTTATTTATCAAATACCTTACTAATACTTGAAAACCAGCTTTGCAAGGCAGACCAAGCCCAGTACAGAGGCTGCTCTGGATATTGCTCATTATCACATTACCGAGCCTTGTCATTTTTCAGTCACAGTTTAACCATCTCAGAGCACAGCGCTTATTCACATTGATCTCCATGGCTTTTAGCGCGCTTCTCCATATGACGAAGGAGCAGCGAGGACTCCAAAACTACAACCAGAGCTTCATTCCTTTAATCGAGGCAGAGACTGCACAGTACAGAGACTGCTCTGGATATTGCTCATTATCACATTACCGAGCCTTGTCATTTTTCAGTCACAGTTTAACCATCTCAGAGCACAGCGCTTATTCCATGGCTTTTAGCGCGGTTCTCCATATGAGGAAGGAGCAGCGAGCTCTCCAAAACTACAACTAGAGCTTCATTCCTTTAATCGAGGCAGAGATTGCACAGTACAGAGGCTGCTCTGGATATTGCTCATTATCACATTACTGAGCCTTGTCATTCTTCAGTCACAGTTTAACCATTTCAGAGCACAGCGCTTATTCCATGGCTTTTAGCGCGGTTCTCCATATGACGAAGGAGCAACGAGCTCTCCAAAACTACAACTAGAGCTTCATTCCTTTAATCGAGGCAGAGACTGCACAGTATAGAGGCTGCTCTGGATATTGCTCATTATCACATTACCGAGCCTTGTCATTTTTCAGTCACAGTTTAACCATCTCAGAGCACAGCGCTTATTCCATGGCTTTTAGCGCGCTTCTCCATATGAGGAAGGAGCAGCGAGCTCTCCAAAACTACAACTAGAGATTCCTTTAATCGAGGTAAAGACTGTACAGTATAGAGGCTGCTCTGGATATTGCTCATTATCACATTACCGAGCCTTGTCATTCTTCAGTCACAGTTTAACCATTTCAGAGCACAGCGCTTATTCCATGGCTTTTAGCGCGGTTCTCCATATGACGAAGGAGCAACGAGCTCTCCAAAACTACAACTAGAGCTTCATTCCTTTAATCGAGGCAGAGATTGCAAAGTATAGAGGCTGCTCTGGATATTGCTCATTATCACATTACCGAGCCTTGTCATTCTTCAGTCACAGTTTAACCATTTCAGAGCACAGCGCTTATTCACATTGATCTCCATGGCTTTTAGCGCGGTTCTCCATATGAGGAAGGAGCAGCGAGGTCTCAAAAAACTACAACTAGAACTTCATTCCTTTAATCGAGGTAAAGACTGCACAGTATAGAGGCTGCTCTGGATATTGCTCATTATCACATTACCGAGCCTTGTCATTCTTCAGTCACAGTTTAATCATTTCAGAGCACAGCGCTTATTCCATGGCTTCTAGCGCGCTTCTCCATATGAGGAAGGAGCAGCGAGCTCTCCAAAACTACAACTAGAGATTCCTTTAATCGAGGCAGAGATTGCACAGTATAGAGGCTGCTCTGGATATTGCTCATTATCACATTACTGAGCCTTGTCATTCTTCAGTCACAGTTTAACCATTTCAGAGCACAGCGCTTATTCCATGGCTTTTAGCGCGGTTCTCCATATGACGAAGGAGCAACGAGCTCTCCAAAACTACAACTAGAGCTTCATTCCTTTAATCGAGGCAGAGACTGCACAGTATAGAGGCTGCTCTGGATATTGCTCATTATCACATTACCGAGCCTTGTCATTTTTCAGTCACAGTTTAACCATCTCAGAGCACAGCGCTTATTCCATGGCTTCTAGCGCGCTTCTCCTTATGACGAAGGAGCAACGAGCTCTCCAAAACTACAACTAGAGATTCTTTTAATCGAGGCAGAGATTGCACAGTATAGAGGCTGCTCTGGATATTGCTCATTATCACATTACTGAGCCTTGTCATTCTTCAGTCACAGTTTAACCATTTCAGAGCACAGCGCTTATTCCATGGCTTTTAGCGCGGTTCTCCATATGACGAAGGAGCAACGAGCTCTCCAAAACTACAACTAGAGCTTCATTCCTTTAATCGAGACAGAGACTGCACAGGAACAGTTTTGATTTTTTAAAATTTAAAATCGGATTATCAAAATAAACATTTCCTTTACCATCTAAGCGAGCTCTAATAATCCTGCGCTAAATTTGGATTTTTCATATATTCTCATCCAGCAAAGGTGACATAATTTGCAAAGAACCAGGTTTTTTTTTCCAGGAAGCGCGGCTATTTGAACGTAGTGTTGCTTATTTTTGCCATGGAAGAGCAAAACTGTTAGGAACTGATGTTTAGTACATAAACATGACTTTTAGCAAGGTACTCCACTAACAAACTTTCTTTCTAAAGGAAATGTATTCTTGCAACGTGAGAGCCTTGAGGATGGTAATTGTTCACCAGCTGCATCGCATATCAGGCCTGAAAGTTGGGATGTGAATCGTTTTTTGACATGTTCTATCTCACTTACAAACAGGCTCAATCACACACATACCCTCTCTCACAGCCACAAGCCAGCCAAAAACATGCTCTATCTCTCTCGCACATACACATTGACGCACAGAAGCACCCTCCTTGACTCACATATACACCACACACATACAGAAGCACCCTCCCTGTCTCACATACACGAAGCACCCTCCCTGTCTCATATACATTTTCTGTTGGGGCAGGGAGGGGGCGGGGTCAGAGGCTCCTGGCACAGTGGCCATTTTCTGCTGGGGCGGGGTGGGGCAGGGTCAGAGGCTCCTGGCACAGTGGCCATTTTCTGCTGGGGCAGGGAGGGGGTGTGGTCAGAGGATCCTGGCACAGTGGCCATTTTCTGCTGGGGGGGGGGGGGGGTGGGGTCAGAGGCTCCTGGCACAGTGGCCATTTTCTGCTGGGGCGGGGTGGGGTGGGGTCAGAGGCTCCTGGCACAGTGGCCATTTTCTGCTGGGGCGGGGTGGGGCAGGGTCAGAGGCTCCTGGCACAGTGGCCATTTTCTGCTGGGACAGGGAGGGGGCGTGGTCAGAGGATCCTGGCACAGTGGCCATTTTCTGCTGGGGCGGGGTGGGGTGGGGTCAGAGGCTCCTGGCACAGTGGCCATTTTCTGCTGGGGCGGGGTGGGGTGGGGTCAGAGGCTCCTGGCACAGTGGCCATTTTCTGCTGGGGAGGGGTGGGGTGGGGTCAGAGGCTCCTGGCACAGTGGCCATTTTCTGCTGGGGTGGGGTGGGGTCAGAGGCTCCTGGCACAGTGGCCATTTTCTGCTGGGGCGGGGTGGGGTGGGGTCAGAGGCTCCTGGCACAGTGGCCATTTTCTGCTGGGGCGGGGTGGGGCGGGGTCAGAGGATCCCGGCACAGTGGCCATTTTCTGCTGGGGCGGGGTGGGGCGGGGTCAGAGGATCCCGGCACAGTGGCCATTTTCTGCTGGGGCGGGGTGGGGTCAGAGGATCCCGGCACAGTGGCCATTTTCTGCTGGGGTGGGGAGGGGCGGGGTCAGAGGCTCCTGGCACAGTGGCCATTTTCTGCTGTGCCGGGGGATCGCGTGACGGCAGGCGCAGAAGGTAAAACAAAGGTCGGGAGGAGGGGGGGTTTAGGATAGAGCTAGGGGAGGGGATAGGTTAGGGGAAGGGGTGGGAATGTTAGATTAGGGGTTAAGAAGTTCCTTCTGAGGCTGCTCCAAAATTGGAGTGGCCTGGGAGGGAACAGGTGAAGGCCACGGGAGTTGAGCGTGCAGGGTGCACAATTGTGCACCCCCTTACACACGCTGACCCCTGATTTTATAACATGCTCGCACCTGCATTCACATGTTATAAAATTGGGCATCCATGTGTGCATGCCGGGTACCTCATGCACATGTGTGCCCGCACGCTTCTTTTAAAATCTACCCCTATATGCATTTTCAAAACAGAACGAGCCACCATCTACTTAGCTTGAATACTCAATCATCAGACAAATATTAAAAAGACCCAACATGGTCCATGTTTCAGCACAAACTTCTTCAAGGGTTCAACAATATCATCTTCATCAGAAAGAACACAAATCTCAGAAATGACATTTTGTCATTTGTCTGAAGATTGAGTATTTAAGATAAGTAGATGGTGGCTAAGTTCCATTTTGAAACTTTATTGGTGCCTTAGTCTGTTGATTATATTTTTGACTGAATGTGAAAAACTTTTACTTTTGGAATAAAGTCGTTGAGAAACATTTTTGAATGCATGCAATAAATGAGGTGTACAACTCTGATACTGTCTGAGGCCCACTGCGGGCTGGAGACTGTGGACTACCTCTCTTACACCACATATAGCCTCTCCTCACTTGTATACAAAGTATTTTTAAGATTTTCAGAGAATATTTTGTACATGGTTTTTATTTTTTGGTTGTATATGCACATTCTTTCCCCTCTCTTTTTGTGGTTTTATGACAGTTTTAGAGAGGTGTGTCTCTGTGGTTGATTTTATGTTTTGTTTTTTTCTTATCGTAGGAATTCAATCTCCGTAGATTTTTCAACAATTCCTGTATTAAGTGACACTTTCTTTCTATCTAAAGTTTTCTGACATTTAGGCAGCTTTTCAATCCAGTTGTCTCTAGCAGAGGAATTCTTACTGTGGGTTTTTTATTTGAAGACATTATATCTTCTAAAATTTCTATTCCTTCTTCAACAGCAGTGAAAGATATTTCTTATTCATATTGAAAATTAAAGGAAATGGGAAATCCCCATCTATATCTAATACTTCTTTCTCTCAAAACCGTTGTTAAGTGTTTAAAACTTTGCCTCTTTACAAGTTGATTTATTTATTTAAAGTTTTTTATAGACCGACATTGATTGTGGAATATCAGATCTGAAAATATTCTAATTTGATGACCTTTAAAATTAACAAAGTCTTTGCTTCTTATTTTGTTCATGAGCTCTTGTGTATCATGACATGCATGAAAGCATTCAATAAGTCCTCTTGGTGTCCAATCACCAGTTCCTTCTTTTCTGAATGCTCTGTGGGCTCTTTCCATATTAAGCATCTGTGTTCCTTCATTACCCATTATATGATAATATATTTCTTTAATCAAAGTGAATGTCTTACTGCTCTTTACACTCAGGAACTCCCAAAATGTGCAACATTGCCTGTTTTCCAAATCATCTTGCTGCTCTTTTCAATCAGCTGTCATTTTCCTCAAAGTATTCAACTTTCTGTAAAAGCAAGCCATCAAGTCTTTTTGTTCACCTATACGAATCTCATTCTGAGCCACACGTTCTTTTAAAGATTTTATCTCACCATTGAAATCTGACATTACTTTAGCAACATCTGGCCTCAGCCGTAGAAAGTATCCTCACGCTTACAGAGTGCACACAATTTTCGCAGTAGGTAAAGTAGATGCATAGCAAGCGTAGGTTTATTTATTTAGTTAGTTAGTTATTTATTTAGATTTGATTTGTATATACCGATGTTCCTGTAAAGAATACATATCGCACCAGTTTACAAGGAACTGAACAGTCGCCTCCAGGGCGGAAATACATTAAAACAGTCGCCTCAAGGCAGAATACATTAACACAAGTATACAGGAAAACTATTAAAGAGAACTTTCATAAACTCAATTAAATGTAACTGGGAACCATAAATCAGGAACATATGTACAGAGGTAGGTATATCGTCTGTCACTTCACCAGATTTTAGCTCTCAGGGAAAGCTTGAGTGAATAGCCAAGTCTTTAGCTTCTTTTTGAATGTCGGAAGGCATGGTTCTTGGCGGAGGTCCGGTGGGAGCAGGTTCCAAAGATGGGGACCTGCAGTGGACAGAGCTCGTTTCCTCAGTGAGGTTTTTGTTGGCTGGGTGTGAAGCATGTTCTGGTATGCACTTCTGATTGGTCTATTGGAGATGTGTTGCTGTAGTTGGAAGGATAGGATGAGGGGGGAGATGTTGTGAAGAGCCTTGTGAATCATCATGAGGGATTTAAATTGTATCCTAAATTTTATAGGCAGCCAGTGAAGATTTTGGAGGATAGGGGTGATGTGATCCCATTTTTTGGTGTTAGTGAGAATTCTGGCCGTCACGTTCTGGACCATCTGAAGTGGTTTGATGGTGTTGGCTGGCAGGCCCAGGAGGAGTGAGTTGCAATAGTCCAGTTTAGGGAGGATGATAGATTGTAGTACCAAGCGGAAGTCTCAGAAGTGTAGAAGAGGTTTTAATTTTTTTAAGACTTGCAATTTGAAGAAGCAGTCTTTGGGTAGTATTGTTTATGAACTTGGTGACGTTGAGTTGGTTGTCCAGAAGTACACCAAGATCTCTTACTTGTGGCGTGTGGTCGATTGATGTGAAGGAGAGTTGGGTGGAACTAGTTGGGTTGAATAGAGAGCACTTGTCTGGAGCTATTATAAGGATTTCAGTTTTGCTAGTATTTAGCACGAGGTTGAGGCTTAGCTGCACAGGAGCTCGGCGATGTTCTACCAGCGTAATTATGTGCATATCTGTGCTATTATTATGTCAGGAGTCAGGTGACACCTTTTAGACTAACTAATTTATTGAAGCATGAGCTTCCAGGGACAGAGTCCACTTCCACAGATGCATGAAGTGATGTAAATGGGTAAAATATATACAAAACAAAAAGAAGGCATTGAATTAGGAAGGGCATGGTGTGGAGAGAATGCTAATAGCATTATAGTGTAGCCTACTGATAACTGGGTTAAGTGTGAAAATACAGAATGATATAACAGTTAATTTCATACGGGCCGATACAGTAAAAACGCGGGAGAGCAGGTGAACGCCCGCTCTCCCAGCGCGCGCACAGGCCACTCTCCTTTGCGCGTGATTCAGTATTTAAATTTATTTTAATTAGGGCCGGCGGTAAAAAGAGGCACTAGGGACACTAGCGTATCCCTAGCGCCTCTTTTTTGACAGGAGCGGCGGCTGTCAGCAGGTTTGACAGCCGACGCTCAATTTTGCCAGCGTCGGTTCTCGAGCCTACTGACAGCCATGGGTTTGGAAACCAGACGGCAAAATTGAGCGTCTGGTTTTCGACCCGCGAGCCACAGGCCTATTTCAATTTTTTTTTATTCTATTTTTTTTTACTTTTTTTAACTTTCGGGACCTCCGACTTAATATCGCCATGATATTTCAGAAATTAGCATCTACCTTTGGGTAGTCGCTAATTTCTGAAAGTAAAATGTGTGGCTTGGCTGCACATTTTACTTTCTGTATCGCGCAGGAAGGACTAATAGGGCCATCAACATGCATTTGCATGTTGCGGGCGCTATTAGTTTTGGGGGGGTTGGACGCACGTTTTGGACGCACTATTACCGTTTACTGAATAAGGGGTAAAGCTAGTGCGTCCAAAACGTGTGTCCAGTCGTGGGGTAACTGTATCGGCCTGAGAGATAGTTGTAGTGAGTAATGAAGCCATTGTCTCTGTTCAGACCTTGGTGATGGTGATAAGTTGTTGATGAGGTGCAATCCAGCAGTTTTACACTGGAGTCTTCCTTTGAAGTTGCTATACTCCTTAAGGTCAGATAGGGAATGTCCTGGAAGGTTGAACTGGTTTCTGGATGTTGCCATTTCTAATGTCAGATGTATGTCCATTTATTCTTTTCCTTGGGGATTGACCTGTTTGTCCTCTATAGACAGCAGAGGGACATTGCTGGCAGATAATGGTGTATATTATATTGGAAAAAGAGCAGGTGAATGAGCTCTGGATGTTGTTGGGTCCTGTGATGGTGTTGTCTGGGTTAATATGTTGACAGAGTTGGCATCTGGGTTTACTGCAGGGTCTGGTTCCTGAACTAGTGTCATTGCTGCACAATTTGTGGTTGCTGGTGTGTATCCGTTTGAGATTGGGGAGTTGCCACTAAGTCGTGGCCTGTGAGAGGGTGGTATCATTGTGCAGGATGGGTTGCAGATTCTTGATGATGTATTTCAGTGGTTTCAAATGGAAGCTATAAGTAACAACCAGAGCAGTTCTGTTATTTTCTGTTTTGAGATGATCGTGTAGCAGAGTGTTCCTGGGTATGTGACTGGCTCTGTTGATTTGTTTTCTTACTTCATTAGGTGGGTCTGTTGTAATTTCTCCAGATGGGAGTCCCTCTCTGAGGGGTCAGAACAGATGTGATTGTACCACAGGGCTTGACTGTGGAAAATAGACCTGAGGGGGGCGGAAGCTAGAGGCCTAGAGGCAGAGCCATAGTGCCACTGTCATGTGGGGCCTCAGTAAGTGGATGTTATGCGTGCCGGCCGCAGCAAACCCATGGCTCAGCCCCCTCACCTCTCTCAAGTGAATCCAGTGCCTGGCCCCTCGTCTCTGGTGGCAGTAGACCGCTGGCTCCGTCCTCGGGCCGCCCCTGGTGCCTCCGACTCAGCTACAGACCCTGATACCTCCGGTTCAGCTACAACTCGTGGTGCTCCGCGTCGGGTCTCTCTGTATGGCCCGAGGAGAGACGCTGCTACTCGGCGCCATGCCCCTCCCTAGGCGCGCACACATCACTGCGACTTAAGTAGGGCTCATGGTGGGAACTGAACTGCAGCCCCGGATGATGACGTCAGCGGAGCTCCGGTAAATAAGCCCAGGCTCCACTTCCTAGAATTGCCTTTGCAACAGGTCTCCTCGCTGGTCGACTACTCGTTGCCTCCTGAGAGATTTCCCTTGTTTCTGTGTTCCTGATCCTCGCTGACTCCTGATCCTGGTTTCTTCATTTCTGTGTTCCTGTTCTCCAACTCATCCTCAGGTTGCCTCCTCAGACCTTGACCTCTGCTTTGCCTGACCATGCCGTTGACTCTCTCCAAGCCTGGACCTCTGCTTTGCCTGACCACACTGTTGACTCTCTCCAGACCCGGACCTCTGCATTGCCTGACTACTCCGTTGACTCTCTCCAGCCCCGGACCTCTGCATTGCCTGACTACTCCATTGACTCTCTCCAGCCCTGGACCTCTGCATTGCCTGACTACTCCGTTGAATCTCTCCAGCCCCGGACCTCTGCATTGCCTGACTACTCTGTTGACTCTCTCCAGCCCTGGACCTCTGCATTGCCTGACTACTCCGTTGACTCTCTCCAGCCCCGGACCTCTGCATTGCCTGTCTAATCCATTGACTCTCTCCAGCCCCGGACCTCTGCATTGCCTGACTACTCCGTTGACTCTCTCCAGACCCAGACCTCTGCATTGCCTGACCACGTTTGACTATCTCCTCGCTCTGACCTCAGCCTTGCTTGCCACTGCTTCCAGGTTACCGCCAGCCCTGACTCAAGCTTGCCATACGACACCCCTTCAGTCTACGTCCTGGACTTGGCCTATTCAGGCTTCGGCCTGTTCTTGCTCGGGCACCCCTGTCTGACTTTTGTTCTGTTTACGCCCGGGTCTCCGGGACTCCTCCTCATCCAGTACAGACTGTTCTATTTCTCTGTTGCTGCCTCTAGGCTGACCTCAATCCTTCCATCGATGATGACATACGGAGGCCCACCTAAATCCAGCCGGCCTCGGTACCGAAAGGCTCAACCCGCAGGGAACGAGGGCTGGTATTGGTGAAGTGTCAGCCGGCCTCCATCCATCAGCCCACTCTGCCTGCCGAAGGTGGGGACCCATAGGACCCTTCCTACAGGTTGCATCAACCCCACCTCAGCCCAAGGGTCCACCTCCGGAGCAACAGTGGAAAAACAGCACGGCCCACCAGCCACGCTGTTGATTCTGGCAGAGCCGCTTTTCCACTCATAGGCTTTGGAATGGGAAGCTGCCAACAACAGGAGACGCCTCATTGGTGGCAATGGGTCAGCCCATGATTTCATGAATGCTACAGTGATCCCCACATTCACCCTCCCTGTGCTGCAAGGCCCAATCCTTCCATCCTTCAGGAGCAGGGAGAGTGAATGAGGAGATTGTGATAACACCGTGGAGGTGAGCAGCATTAAGGAAATCATGCACTGGCCACCTGCGGTGAGTGAGAAGATTGTGGGTGAGAAGGTGTGGGAGGGGTGATAAGAATTCTGGGCAGTAGGGGGGCTGGGATGGGAAAAAAGGCTGGAGAGCAAGACTGCCGGGAAGTGGAGGTCTAGGAGAGGAGGGCCTGTTAAGCAAAACTGCTGGGGAGTGAGGGGTCTGGGTGAGGGGCAGGGGCTGTGGAGTAAGATTTCCAGGGAGTGGGATTTGTGGGTTGGGAGAAGGGTCTGGAGAGGTTGACTGCTGGGGAGTGGAGGATCTGGAATGGGAGAGAGGGCTGGGGAGTAATACTCCTGGGGAATGGGTGTGTCTGAGAGAGGAGAGGGGAGCAAAACTGCTGGGATATTGGGGGTCTGAAAGGGGAGAGGGGGTTGGGACCAAGAGTGCTAGCGAGTGGAGGAAAGGGGAACAAGACTGTGTGGGATAGATAGAGACAGCATGCATGTATGTGTGTGGGACAGAGAGAGAGCTTGTGTATGAGAGTGAGAGAGCATGCATGTGTGTATGCATATGTGGGAGAGAGAGAGAGCGTGTGTGTGTGTGGGAGACAGAGAGAGAGCTTGTGTATGAGAGTGAGAGAGCATGCATGTGTGTATGCATATGTGGGAGAGTGAGAGAGCGTGTATGTGTGTAGGACAGAGAGAGAGCTTGTGTATGAGAGTGAGAGAGCATGCATGTGTGTATGCATATGTGGGAGAGTGAGAGAGCATGTATGTGTGTGGGACAGGGAGAGAGCTTGTGTATGAGAGTGAGAGAGCATGCATGTGTGTATGCATATGTGGGAGAGTGAGAGAGCGTGTGTGTGTGGGAGACAGAGAGAGCTTGTGTATGAGAGTGAGAGAGCATGCATGTGTGTGGGACAGAGAGAGAGCTTGTGTATGAGAGTGAGAGAGCATGCATGATTGTATGCATATGTGGGAGAGAGAGAGAGAGTGTGTGTGTGTGGGAGACAGAGAAAGTATGTGTATGGAAGACTGACCCCACTTCCCCTCTGCCTACTAATCTATGACAACTTTAGGGCTACTAGAAATAAAAAGTTCTAGATATGGATAACAGGTGATATTTTAAAATCCTTATTAGTTTTAATGGGTGTTATTTGATGTGTTATTTGAAATATTTTATTGATATTTGGAAAATTTATATCTGAGTTTTTAATTTTTGAATGCTATTCTATTCATTAGTTTTAAATTATTCTTTTTATTGGTATGGCTTTACTAATTTTATTGTTTTATGTGGAATGATAATGCTTCTGTTTTTCCATTGTTGCAGTTCATATGGAATTTGTCTTGTTGTGTTTTCCTGTTCAGTTTCTGTCTGTGCATTGCTATTTATATTTTATGGTCTCTTTATTCTCTATTTGAGGGTCTATCTGTGTTTTGCATATGTGACTGAAGTGAAGCAGGGCCGGTGCAAGGGTATTAGGCACCCTAGGCAAACCTTACAGTCTGGCGCCCCCTCCCCATACACAATTTTAAATTATGCATTTAAAATGTATTTTACATGAAAAATGATATTTTGAGGTAAAATTAATATACAAGTTGTTGTGATAATTTCATGCACTGTTGTGATGCCAACAAGAAAACTTTGCATCTTGGAATTCATATGGCATCATACTTATTGTGATATATTTCGGCATGGTCCTCCCATATCAACACAGTACTATCTGCCAACTAGGGGTGTGCATTCGTTTTGAACTTAAATGTAAAACGCTACATTTTTTTTTTTACTTAAAAAAGTGATGAGACGAAAACGATCGGATTTCCAACTTATTCAACATAGCTATGTTGAATACGTTGGAAATCGCGATTGTTGATCCAAAATAAAAATTTAAACCCCTCACCTTCCTTAATCCCCCCCCCCCCAAAGACTTACCACAACTCCCTGGTGATCCAGCGAGGAGTCAGGACGCCATTTCTGACCTCCTTTGCGAGGAGCACGTGACGTCGGCGCCACGTCGGAGTGACGCGGCGTCACGTGATTCCCCGCGGGTTCACTCTGGCACCCTCGTTCGGCCCAAAAGGAACTTTTGGCCAGCTTGGGGGGGCTTCCTGACCCCCCCAAGAAATTTCTTGGGGGGGTCCTGACCCCGCTGGACCACCAGGGAGTTTTGATAAGTCTTGGGGGGGGGGGATTAAGGAGGGTGAGGGGTTTAAATTTATATTTGCACATATGGACATAGACTCAACTTATGGAATTCTCCATATGTCCATATTGACCGCAAATGACCCCCCCTTTCGACTTATGGACTTATGAACATAACCTTTTGCTCTGCACATCTCTACTGCCAACACTCAAAGAATAACAACCCTACCTATGAAACAGAATACCAAAAATATTACACCAGAATCTAAAATATCAATACCCCTCCTATCAGGAAAACAGAACAGGCCAAGCTACTACAGATCCCTATAGAGAAACCACATGCTAAAAGAATGCTTCATCTCAGTCTTTGCATGCAGAACACAAACCCTCACCAAATACAGAATAAAGCCACAAAAAGTATAAATAGAAATGTGCAGACAAAAACTGAACTGTAAAGCGCATCATGCCAGACTCTATACAGTGTAACAATGGAAAAACAAAAATGTCACCATTCCTCATGAAACAAATCAATAAAATAAAGATATATAAATCATTAATCATAATTATAAAATCATACAAATAAAATAATTTCAAAACAGCTGATGAATAGAATATCCATTAATTAGAGTCATGCAAATTTTGAAAGCTTTACCAAACACCAATAAAATATTTCAGACACATCACATACTACCCAATAATTAAAATGATGGTCAATCAAGAAAAATGAACTTAAAAAGCCAACTTTACTTACCCTCTTCAGCAGTTCTCCTACTCCTTTCCCTTGCAGACCATACCAGAAGCAGCAGTAGCTGCTGAAGCTGTCCTCACAGACCTCTTCCTTAAGGACCACAACCAGTCTCTTCTCTCTCTCTTACATACATACCAGTCACACCCTCAGGACCAGTTTCTGTCTCTCACAAACCAATCTCTCCCCAACCAGTCTCTCTCTCTCTCTCACACACACACACCAGTCATCTCCCTGATCAGCCGTTCTCACACATACACACGTCATCTCTCTGGCCAGTCTCTCTCAATCACACATGCTCTCGCTCTCTCTTACTTACACACAGGCTTTCAATCACACACATGCTCTATTTCACTTACACACAAGCTCTCAATCACAAACATGTTCTATCTCACTTACAAACAGGCTCAATCACACACATACCCTCTCTCACAGCCACAAGCCAGCCAAAAACATGCTCTATCTCTCTCGCACATACACATTGACGCACAGAAGCACCCTCCCTGACTCACATATACACCACACACATACAGAAGCACCCTCCCTGTCTCACATACACGAAGCACCCTCCCTGTCTCATATACATATTACACTCTCACAAAAGCACCTTGCTTTCAGACTTGCAGCAATTTTCACTTTTACTAAAAGTGAAAGTGATGCTCCCAACTATTAAATAAGAAAACCACATTCCTATCAAAAGGCGAAATGACACCCTTCCTTCAGGTTCTGTCCTCCCAAGGGACAGCCACCCACACAGTACAGCTTCTCTTATTTTACGCTTCCAGGCAATAAAGCAAGTGTCTTTCTTCAAACTATCAGTCATATGATTATTCATGTGGGAGATATGGAACAGAAAGACATCCTTAGTCAGCTTCCCTTTTAAATGGGAAGATTCCAGTCTTAGTCATTTAAAAATATACATTTTCTAAAGGCTTAAAAAAAAAAAAAAAAAAAGCAAAACCATTTCAGATTCTATTCTAGTGTTCTTGTTTAAATTATGCTTCAAAAAAAAGAAACCAAACCTCCACCTGGCATCAGTATCTCATATTTGTGATTTTGCTGAGATGAACATTTTAAATACTTTAATTTGTTTTGCTTTAGTATTTGTCTCTACCCACTTTAAGTTAAATTTTATTTTCCAGAAGAGGGATGCTTAAAATTCAGTAATTTTATCTTTCATCCAACTTTTCAAAAGTTCAGGTATATTTATTATAATATTTCATTTTTTTAAACTGGCAGATTCCTTTCCCACATACACACACACTCACAGAAAGAAGATCGGCGCCAAGACTTAGGGGGTGCTGCGGCAGGCAGCCAGCTCCCGACTCGCCCTGCCTCCCCGCCAGTGTCACCCTCCCGACACCCCCCCCTAGTGGTCCAGCGGAGGTCCCGGGAGCGATCTGCCACTCCCGGGGCCTCGGCTGCCACTAAGCAAAATGGCGCCGGTGGCCTTCAGCCCCTACCATGTGACAGGGGTCAACCAATGGCAACGGTAGCCCCTGTCACATGGTAGGGGCTGAAGGCCACCGGCGCCATTTTGCTTAGTGGCAGCCGAGGCCACGGGAGTGGCAGATTGCTCCCGGGACCTCCGCTGGACCACTAGGGGGGTGTCAGGAGAGTGGCACTGGCGGGGAGGCAGGGCGAGTCGGGAGCTGGCTGCCTGCCATGGCGCCCCCTAAGTCTCGACGCCCTAGGCACAGGCCTAGCTCGCCTAGTGGTTCTGCTGGCCCTGAAGTGAAGTATTCCAATAGGGGCAGATTTTAAAAGCCCTACGCACGTAAATCCAGGTGGATTTACGCGAGTAGGGGGGTTACGCGCCGGACTTATTTTCAAAAGGCCCAGCAATACGCGTAAAGCCTCAGGACACGTGTAAGTCCCAGGGCTTTTCTGAATGGGCGGGCAGGGGGGCGGGCAGGGGGCGGGGCAGATGGTCCGGGGGTGTGATGGGGCGGGGCTGGAGGCGTGGCCGAGGACTCCGGCACAGCAGGTGTGCCGGGGGGTCATGCGCTGGCAGTTGGCCGGCACGCTTAACTTTTGAGATAAAGGTATGGGGGGGTTTCGGGCTGGGGGCGGGACAGGGAGGGGAAGGGAGGGGAAGGTGAGGGGGGAAAGGAAAGTTCCCTCCGAGGCCACTCCGATTTCAGAGCGGCCTCGGAGGGAATGGGGAAAGCCAGCTGGTCTCCCCGGGGGCTTGGCACGCACAAGGTGCGCTTGTTATAAAATCAGGCGTACATTTGTGCGTGCCAGGTAGCGTACACAAATGTACGCCACACACATACCTTTTAAAATCTGCCCCATGGTGTGTAGTTTGTATGTAGGAATCTATAGCAGCTTATCTTGTTCTGTTTTCCTAAAAGGGGGTGTATTGGTGTTTTAGGCCTGCTGTAATATTTGCAGTGTTAACTTTCATAAGTAGTGTTTCCTAGCGTGTAGCAGATGGACTCAGGACCAATGGGTATAGTGTACTCCTGTTAGCAGTTGGAGACGGATCAGATTTCAACCTGATGTCAGCCCTAGTACATATACCCCTGCAGGAAGTGCAGCTCTTCAGTATTTTCCCTCTCCATAGCAGTTAGAGCAAAATTTAACGGAGAAAACCCAAAACAAGAAGAAATCTTACCTCAACAGCGAGCCCTGCTCTCCTGCGGTGATACCCTCGGGTCCCTCCCTCAGTCGAGAATTCCTGAGGTGATTTCCGTGGTCCCTCGGAGGTAAGCCTCGGTCCAGCGGCCGACCCTCATCAGGGACCTAGCCCTCGATTTCGGGCGCGGCTGAGAGGCAGCGGGTGCAACCACGAGCGCAGCGGTGAAGGTATTTGCCCTCTCCTCCCACAGCCAGAGACCGCCCGGAACGAGACCAGGAAGCACCTGAGACAAGGTAAGGTAGAAATCTTGTTTAAAGCCTCCGGTCTCCGAAGCTCGAGGAGTCGCACAGGTCGCTGGCCGGGACCAGTGCCACCGGATTGATCTGCCCTAGCAGGGCTAGACCCCGGTCAGATCCAAGGGCTCCCCCACGTGGGGACCCTCCGAGGTGGTCGCCATATTGCCCGCGTGGTCACCGTCGCCATTTTGGCCCTGCTTGCCGCTTTATCCACCGTCTCGATCTGTGCGCATAGGGCGAGTCATGCGCACAATATTACTTGTGCGCACAACAATACACGTTCAAGTGCCGTGCGCATAAGTTACGTGCGCAACTCGCGCTTACTGGGCAGGGCGCATAACTAAGATTTGTGTGCACACCTGCGTGCACATCGTCCACACACCCATATTCGACGCACTGGAGCGCACAAGAGATTTTATGCGTCTATATCCATGGCACCACCAGAAAAGGAGCTCAAAGTTCAGGGCCTCTGCCCAGCATGCTACATCAGGGCCGCACAACACGAAGAGGCCGACGCCCTGTGTATCCAATGCGAGGAGGCCCTGGGGGATCAAGCTCAGGGCCAGCCCCATCCGGGCCTGAGAACTAGTTCCTCAATAAGTACCCCGTACCTAGCAAATCCCAGCAGGACCCCCCCTCAAATGGGGCCCCCCAGGGACACAGTGCCTCCTAGCTTGGACCCAGAATCTATCTCCTGGGTGGAATTTTTCAAAGGTCTGCACACCTTCGTTCACATGCAGACGGAGCCTCTGGTAACACGGCCACAGCCTCCCCAGAGGATCTCAATGTTCTGCGCCCCTCTAGGCCCAGGGAAGTGAATCCACTACCCGGAAGCCCCACTTACAGGGACACGGACATCTCGGAGGAGGAATCAGAGCCCCTGGAGGAGGGGGAACTCCCTCCGGGGTCAGAACCTCACTGGACCATGAGACGCTTCTTCACCAAGGACGAGCTTCCAGACCTGGTCACCCGCAGTGTGAAGGAGCTTGCTATCCTGGGCACAAGTGTCTCGGGGGAGCCTAAGATGACTCCTCTACTAGAGGGACTCCGTCAGACCTTTGTTACAAGCCGTTCAATAGCTAATTGACCTGGAATGGATTGCTCCAGAGTCCACATTTAAAGGAGGACGGGCTATGACAGCCATGTACCCTCTGGACCCGGCAGCCAAAGACCTTCTGACATGCCCAAAAGTGGATGCTATGGTCTGCGAGGTCTCGAAGCGCACTCCTGTCCCAGTGGAGGGAGGTGCAGCACTCAAAGATGCGCAAGACAGACGTCTGGAATCCATCCTTAAACAGTCCTTTTATGTCGCTGTTATGTCCCTACAAATAGCGGCCTGCTGCACTGTTGTGACACATGCCTGCCTATCACAGACCAGGAGCAATACTCCTGGGGAAGCCATGGAACCAGCAGTGTCATTCCTCGCGGATGCTGCTTCCGAACTGGTATGCACCGCAGCTAGAGGAGTATCATCAACTGTGGCAGCCAGGAGACAACTCTGGCTCCGAAGCTGGTCGGCCGACACGTCCTCCAAATTGAGACTCACAAGGATGCCATTCAAGGGATCCCTTCTGTTCGGCAGTGAACTAGAGAAACTGGCTGACAAATGGGGCGAGTCCCCAGTACCGCGGCCACTGGAGGACAAAAGCAAGAGAAACCAGCTACCTTTCCCCCGATCCTCCAGGGGCAGTAGTTCGCAGCGCTTCAATCCATACAGAAACAATTATCAAGCGCCCTGTCCTACAGGCAGGAACCAGTCCTTTCAGAACAAGCACAATAAAAGGGGAACCAGCTCGGGTCCAGGCCCCAGCTGCACCCCACAATGAGATTCAGCTGACCCGTCCAAAGGAAGAAGCCATAGGGGGCAGACTTGCCCTATTCTACCACAGATGGGTCGAGATAACTTTGGAGAAGTGGGTCCTAACCATCATTCGAGAGGGGTACTACCTAGATTTCCTCCGAACCCCTCCGTACAAGTTCGTGGAATCTCCCTGCCACGACCTCTTCAAGAGGGTGGCAGTGAAAGCTACACTGACCAGATTAATGGCACTCGAGGCCATAACCCCAGTACCTCCACAACAAATAAATACTGGGCATTATTCCATTTATTTTATCGTCCCCAAGAAAGAGGGGATGTTCAGGCCCATCCTGGACCTCAAGTCGGTCAACCACCACCTGAGGATTCCCTGCTTCCGCATGGAAACCCTATGCTCTGTAATAAGGGCAATACAACCGGGAGAGTTTCTCACATCCCTGGATCTTTCGGAAGTCTACCTACACATCCCGATCCATCAGGAACATCAGCGCTTCCTACGCTTCAAAATACTGGACCGTCACTACCAGTTCCAGGCACTACCTTTCGGGTTAGCCACAGCACCCCGGACATTCACCAAGATCATAGTGGTGGTGGCGGCGACACTCAGGAAGGAAGGAATCCTCGTACACCCTTACCTAGACGATTGGCTGATCAGGGCAAAATCCCCATAGGAAAGTCACCAGGCAACCATCAGTGTCAAAACTCTACTGGAGAGCCTCAGATGGGTGGTCAACACAAGCAAGAGTTGTCTGCAGCCCTCACCATCTCTAGAATATCTAGGGGTCCGATTCGACACCAAAGAAGACAAGGTCAGCCTGACTCCCACAAGGAGATCAAAACTGAGGAACCAGTTACAAATCCTGCTGAGCAAACCTTGCCCCACAGCATGGGATTACCTACAAGTCCTCAGTCTCATGGCATCCACACTGGAGGTAGTGTCATGGGCACAAGCTCACATGAGACCCCTACAGTGCTCACTTCTATCGCGATGGAATCCACTGACCCAGAACTACGCCGTACGTCTACAGCTCCCGGGCAGAGTTCAGACCCAGCTATGATGGTGGCTGCAGGACAGCCACCTGAGCCAGGGAACAAGACTATCTTCACCAACCTAGACCCTGCTCACCACAGATGCCAGCCTACGAGGATGGGGAGCACACTGCGAGGAGCTAACCGCCCAAGGGCAGTGGAACACAGAAGAGTCGGGATGGAACATCAATCGCCTAGAAGCTTGGGCAGTCAGACTAGCCTGCCTATGGTTCGTTCACAGGCTCTGAGACAAAGCGGTCAGAGTTATGTAGGACAACGCCACAACAGTGGCCTATATCAACCATCAGGGGGGAACCAGAAGCCAACAGGTGTCTATGGAAATAGAACTCCTAATGTTGTGAGCGGAAGTGAATCTCCAGGAGATCTTGGCCGTCCACATCGCCGGGAAAGACAACATCACGGAGGACTACCTCAGCAGAGAAAGTCTAGACCCAGGAGAATGGAAGCTGTCGTCCGCAGCGTTCCAAATGATAGTGAACCATTGGGGAACACCAGCCATGGACCTTCTGGCAAATCGGTCCAACGCTCAAGTACCCAGGTACTTCAGTTGCAGACGGGAGCCTCAGTCCCAGGGGATCAATACCCTGGTACAGACCTGGCCACAGGAGACTCTGTTATATGCCTTCCCGCCATGGCCCCTATTAGGCGCAATCATTCACAAAATATAACTACACAGGGGACTAGTACTTTTGGTGGCCCCGGAATGGCCAAGAAGACCGTGGTACGCAGACATGAGAAGACTACTGGCAGGGACCCCCCCTGCCACTACCTCCACACAGAGACCTGCTCCAACAAGGGCCGATCCTCCACGAGGACCCAGCTGAATTCTCTCATACGGTCTGGCCATTGAGAGGGCTCGCCTGAGAAAAAGTGGATACTCGGGGGCTGTAATCGACACCCTACTCCGAGCACGCAAGTTTTCCACATCTCTATCATACATAAGGATTTGGAAAGTATTCAAAGCCTGGTGCAAAGACCATGACATCATACCATGCTCAGTCAAAATTTCCACGATCTTGGAATTCCTACAGAACGGCCTACAGAAGGGATTGTCCCTCAACTCCATCAAGGTACAGGTGGCTGCATCGTCATGCTACGGAACCAAGAGCGAGAGAGACAGCATAGCCTCTCACCTGGACGTTTCACACTTCCTGAAAGGAGTCAAACATATCTGCCCATCCCTAAAGTGGCCGGTACCACTTTGGAACCTCAACCTGGTCCTGTATTTCCTAGCAGGAGCCTCCTTCAGGCCCCTCCGCGGCCTGTCTCTCTGACTATTGACTTTGAAGACAGCATTCCTGCTGGCAGTTTGTTCAGCCCGCCGCATTTCAGAACTACAAGCACTGTCCTGCCGTGAGCCATTCCTCAGGCTCACCCCGGGAACCATCCAGCTACGCATGGTCCCTTCGTTCCTTCCCAAAGTAGTGTCTCACTTCCATCTCAACCAAACCATCTCGCTACCATCACTGGATGAGGTTAAGAATTCGGAAGAGGCTCAAAGTCTATGCCACCTTAACATCGGCAGACTCCTATCCAGATACCTGGAGATGTTGGAACCCATACGAAAAACAGACCACCTATTCGTCCTCCACAGCGGGAAGAGGCAAGGGGAAGCGGCCTCGCGGGCAACCATAGCCCGCTGGATCAAAGAAGTCATCAAGGCGGCCTACGTAGAAGCAGGCAAGCCGCTGCCTCTACAAGTCAAGGCCCATTCTACTAGAGCCCAGGTAGTGTCCTGGGCAGAAACCAAGATGTTGTCATCCACCGAGATTTGCAGGGCAGTGACATGGTCCTCCATCCACACCTTCTCCAGGTTTTACCACCTGGATGTTCAGGCTCGAGAGGGCACAGCATTTGCGAGGACAGTATTAAGTGGGTCACGGGCAGCCTCCCACCCGGCAGCCTCCCACCCGGAGATGCTACACTCTAGGAAATGGAGAAATTACTTACCTGATAATTTTGTTTTCCTTAGTGTAGACAGATGGACTCAGCACCCCACCCTCGGCTGCCGTTACTCATGGAATTCTTGAGTGATTCAAGGGTAAGCCATGCTTTCCTTCATCTAAGACACCCATCCTACTGGGTGTCAATATTTCCCGGTTGAGGGCACTGGCGGTCTCAGCTATAGCCAATTCAACCAGGCCAAATTAATCAAGTTATTCAAGTTATGAAGTTAATCAAGTTATTCAAGTTATTCAAATTAGTCAGTCACACATATATCCACAATGCTTTTCGAGGAGAATACTGAAGAGCTGCACTTCCTGCAGGGGTATATGTACTAGGGCTGACATCAGATTGAAATCTGATCCATCTCCAACTGCTATCAGGAGTACACTATAACCATTGGTCCTGAGTCCATCTGTCTACACTAAGGAAAATGAAATTATCAGTAAGTAATTTCTCCATTATTGCTCTTTGAGTGCGGGGAGTTAGTGTTGTTTTGATTATAGAAAGTTTATTGCATTGTAATTCTGTTTTCCTGTGGCTCTCTGAGAGTCATGCCCATGCCCAAGACACTTAATAGTAGGCCTAATACCATATGAGTTCCAAGTGGCTCTTGCTTTTTTGTAAGGTTTTCTGGTTGGCACCACAATGGTGCATGTAAATATAATATACATATTGTAAGTGATATTTTTACCTCACTTCACTGTGCTTTGAATGTCCTTTTTCATGTAAAATGTTCTTATAAATGCATAAATTTTAATTCTGTGTGATGGGGTGAAGGGCACCTAATACCCTTGCACTGGCCATGGGCATTGCTGTACAAGCATTTAACAAAGTCTCCCAACTCATGGTTTCATGTGCTGTGAGGCCACAGTTTTTCACTTGGCTATAGGCACCACATTGCCTGCCTACGGCTCTGGCTGGAGGCATGTAGTTATCGATGCCATTCAATGGGTTTTCAGTTTGGGTTTTACAGTGGTGTCCAAAAAGTGGAATTACTGAGTGGATTGTTCTAGGCTCAGGTTGATGGTGGGGTGGAGTTTGTTGAATTCTTGGTGGAATTCTTTAAGTGCTTCTTGTCCGTGTGTCCAGATGATAAAGATGTCATCAATGTATCTTAGGTAGAGGAGCGGCTTCTGTGTGTAGGAATTGAGGAAACATTGTTCTAAGTATGCCATGAAAATGTAGGTTTATTGTGGAGCCTTGCGGGTACCCATGACATTGCCATTGACTTGCAGATACAAGTTCTCTTCAAATCTGAAATAGTAGTGTGTGAGGACAAAATGGCAAAGTTTGTTGGCCAGATCAGCCTTGGGGGCATCTGGAATGATATTCCTGATGGCTTGTAGTCCATCTTTGTGGGGGACATTGGTGTAAAATGATTCAGTGTCCATGGTTTCCAGAATGGTATTGTGTGGGAGGTGGCCAATAAATTGGAATTTCCTAGGGATGTGAATCGTGTCCTCGATCGTCTTAACGATCGATTTCGGCTGGGAGGGGGAGGGAATCGTATTGTTGCCGTTTGGGGGGGTAAAATATCGTGAAAAATCGTTAAAAATCGTTAAAAATCGAAAAATCGAAAAACCGGCACATTAAAACCCCCTAAAACCCACCCCCGACCCTTTAAATTAAATCCCCCACCCTCCCGAACCCCCCCCCAAATAACTTAAATAACCTGCGGGTCCAGCGGCGGTCCGGAACGGCAGCGGTCCGGAACGGGCTCCTGCTCCTGAATCTTGTCGTCTTCAGCCGGCGCCATTTTCCAAAATGGCGCCGAAAAATGGCGGCGGCCATAGACGAAAAAGATTGGACGGCAGGAGGTCCTTCCGGACCCCCGCTGGACTTTTGGCAAGTCTCGTGGGGGTCAGGAGGCCCCCCACAAGCTGGCCAAAAGTTCCTGGAGGTCCAGCGGGGGTCAGGGAGCGATTTCCCGCCGCGAATCGTTTTCGTACGGAAAATGGCGCCGGCAGGAGATCGACTGCAGGAGGTCGTTCAGCGAGGCGCCGGAACCCTCGCTGAACGACCTCTTGCAGTCGATCTCCTGCCGGCGCCATTTTCCGTACGAAAACGATTCGCGGCGGGAAATCGCTCCCTGACCCCCGCTGGACCTCCAGGAACTTTTGGCCAGCTTGTGGGGGGCCTCCTGACCCCCACGAGACTTGCCAAAAGTCCAGCGGGGGTCCGGAAGGACCTCCTGCCGTCCAATCTTTTTCGTCTATGGCCGCCGCCATTTTTCGGCGCCATTTTGGAAAATGGCGCCGGCTGAAGACGACAAGATTCAGGAGCAGGAGCCCGTTCCGGACCGCTGCCGTTCCGGACCGCCGCTGGACCCGCAGGTTATTTAAGTTATTTGGGGGGGGTTCGGGAGGGTGGGGGATTTAATTTAAAGGGTCGGGGGTGGGTTTTAGGGGGTTTTAATGTGCCGGCTCACGATTCTAACGATTTATAACGATAAATCGTTAGAATCTGTATTGTATTGTGTTCCATAACGGTTTAAGACGATATTAAAATTATCGGACGATAATTTTAATCGTCCTAAAACGATTCACATCCCTAGAATTTCCTCAGAAAATATGTGGCATTGCAAAGGTAGCTGGAAGTGATGGTAGCATAGAGTCTGAGGATGGAGTCCATGTAGCCAGATACTCCTACTGTGATGGTGTTGATGCTGGAGACAATGGGGCATCCAGGGCTCCCTGGTTTGTGTATTTTGGGTATTAGATTGAAAGCACCTAGTTGAGATTCTGGAGTGTGGCCAGGTAAATCTGTTGGCATATTCCAGTAGGGAATCCCTTCAGGAGATTGTGTAGTTCATTCTAGTATTCTACAGTAGGGTCAGAGGGCAAGGGCTTGTAAAATGTTGTGCTGAAGAGTTGTCTCATATGTAGTCCAATCTATTCTTGACAACCACAGCTGCTCCTTTGTCAATTTATTTGATAATGTCTGGATTGTTTTGAGGTGGACTCGTGCTAACTCATAAAGCCAATCATACTTTGGACTTACTTTTATCAAGGCATCTAAGATGGAGAACTCAAGCAGAGTGGAAGGTGAAACTGGTCCATGAAATGACAGCTGGACCCAGATGTCTATGGCTACTAGACCCTATACCATGGCTTCAATTTCCATTAGAACATAAGAACATGCCATACTGGGTCAGACCAAGGGACCATTGAGCTCAGCATCCTCTTTCTAACAGTGGCCAATCCAGGCCATAAGAACCTGGCAAGTACCCAAAAACTAAGCTATCCCATGCTACTGATGCTAGTAATAGCAGTGGCTATTTTCTAAGTCACTTAATAACAGGTAATGGACTTCTTCTCCAAAGAATTTATCCAAAATTATTTTAAACCCAGCTACACTAACTGCACTAACCACATCCTTTGAATTAAAGAGCCAATGTGCAGCCCTGGATGAGGATGAGGAGATGTCATCCCATGATGAATAGGAACCAGGATATGCAAATCCCAAAGCTGCGGTCACATTAACTACTGCCCCTAGGAGGTGGAGGTTAGTGGTTGATGATGACTCACTTTTGAGGGGCACCGAGGCATCCATCTGGTGACAAGACATTTTGTCCTGGGACATGTTCTGTCTGTTGGGGTCCAAAAACCAAAACATTACAGAGAGATTGTCAAGAATCCTCAAGCCTACTGACCATTATCCGATGATACTCGTTCATGTTGGCATGAATGATACTATGAGGTACCACTCGGATCATATCAAAAGTGACTTCATGGCTCTGGGAAAGTGAGTAAAGCAAATAGATGCATAGTTGGTATTCTCCTCAATCCTCTCAGAGGCAGAATGCAAGCTAGGCAAGGAAGCTTGCATTCTGGTATAAAATGAATGGCTGTGTAGATGGTATTGACATGAGCATTTTAACTTCCTAATCATGGGATAATGTTTCAAGGATTGCTGAGCAGAGATGGGATCCACTTATTGAAGAAGGGGCACAGCATCATTCAACACAGATGGATGAACAAAACACCAAGGTAAGTAAAACATTCAATGCTCATGTAGAAATAGGAAATATGGGAAAAAAAGGCAATATTTGGAAAGTTATGTACCCTAATGCTCATAGTATGGGGAATAAAGTTCCAGATCTAGATGCAATCATGGAAGAAGCTGATTTATATATAGTAGCTGTCATGGAGACCTGATACATGGAAAACAATGGCTGGAATATAGTTATACCCAGCTACAATCTAATCAGGAAGGGCTGGGTAGGAGGGAAAGGAGGAGGCATGGATTATATATAAAGAAGAGTATTAAAGCAAAATCATTGCTGGGCTTACAAGGTAAGGAGGTGGCACTGTGGGTTAATCTGGAAAGAGGGAATGGAACTTCTATTTAAATTGTTGTAATATACAGACCTCCATCATAGACAGAGGAGATGGACAGAGATTTAATGGAGGATATTCCCAGGATTGCTGTGAAATGGGAGGATTTGCTGCTAGATAATTTAAATCTTCCAGATGTTGATTGAGACTTCCCAACTTGTGTCTTCTAAAAGCAGAGAGATTCTGGATTCTTTGCAAAGAGAACTGTTCTGTCAACTGGTAACAGAGCCCACACAGGAGGAGGTGATACTGGACAGGTGCTTACCATCGGGGACAGCATTTCTGATGTTGTAGTGGATGATCATCTAGGAAGCAGTGATCACTGGATGGTGTGGTTCAGTATTATGATGCAAGAGATAAAGGCTCATTCTAAGGTTAGAGTCCTAGACTTCAGGAAAACTAACTTTCTCAAAACAAGGGAGCAGCTCAAGGAGTCCTTAGCTGGGTGGAAAAATCTAAGGGAAGCAGACAAGCAGTTGGGAAAACTAAAAGGAGATATCATAAGGGCAACTAATCCTTTTGTTAGGAAAGTAATTAAAGGGAAGAGGAAAAAAGACTTTTATGGTTTCTAAAGAAGTAGCTGAAAAGGTAAGGGAGAAAAGGTTCGCATTCATAAACTACAAGAGATTGCAGAAAGAGGAAGACACCATGAGAGGCATGAACAGCCCAAGGCACCATAAGAAAGGGAAGGAAGGACCAAAAGAGGCAAAAGGAATGCCAAGGCAACAATAGAGAATCAAAGCAGCAAAACCATGGGCATGAACAAAGAATCTTCACAACACCCCTCATCAGTTGGAGTCCCACAGGGGTCCTCCCTGTCGCCTACTTTATTTAACATATATCTTCTACCGTTATGCCAACTTCTCACCGACCTCAACCTCAAACATTTCCTCTACGCGGATGATATCCAGGTTCTGATCCCCATCAAGGATTCCTTCGCTAAAACTCTGGCTTACTGGGATACATGCCTCCAAAAAATTAAACTCCTTCTCACCAGCCTAAACCTGGTACTAAATTCCTGCAAAACTTAACTCCTGCTCATCGCCCCAGAGAACAGCACCATCACCCCTACACAGCAAGCCACGCCAACAATCACACAAGTGAGAGACCTAGGAGTCCTAATTGATAATCGCCTGAATTTCAAAGCCACTATCAACAAAACCACCAAAGACTGTTTCTACCAACTACAAGTGCTGAAAAGAACTAGACCTCTTTTCCACGCCCAAGACTTCAGAACCATTCTGCAAGCAATCCTATTCTCAAAATTAGACTATTGTAACACCATCCTACTTGGCCTTCCTGCTTCTTACACCAAACCGCTTCAGATGGTGCAAAATGCAGCTGCTCGAATACTGACAAATACCAGGAGAAGGGATCACATAACCCCCATCCTAAAGAGCCTCCACTGGTTACCTATCCACTTTAGAATAATATACAAGGCCATTCTTACCACATACAAAAACATCCACCTACTGGCTCCCATTGACCTACAGATCCCTCTCCGACTACATAAATCGTCAAGACCGACAAGAGATGCATACAAGGGATCGCTACAGGTACTGCCGTCCAAATCCACCAGGCACAGCACGCTAAGAGATCGGGCGTTCTCTACAGCTAGTCCACCGTTATGGAATTCCATCCCCCCTAATCTCAGACTGGAACCATGCATCTCAACCTTCAAAAAAAGACTAAAGACCTGGATATTCTTACAAGCATTCCCGGACTCCAAATGATTTAACACCTCAATGCCATCCCTCAACTCCATCCACTATCGTTAGCCTTTTTTTGAATTAATAACCTGTCCTTTCTCTTCCTTCTTCGCCAAGTTCTAGTCACCCTGTTAAATGTAACTGCCTTTCTCCGCACCATTGTTATAGTTAATGTTTTACTATGCACCCCTGTTTGATGTGAACCAGCATGATGTGACTGCGGTCTTGAATGCCGGTATATAAAAATCCGAAATAAATAAATAAATAAAATGAAAATGTCAAAGTACCATGAGAGGGACAAAACATCCACCCATAGTGGCAAGAACACTGCAAAGTTCCAAATGTGTGGCAAAGGGCACCAACAAAAGTGATCTGAAGACCATAAGGCACCTAGAGAGATGCAAAGGCTTCCAACAAAAGTGATCTGAAGACCATAAGGCACCTAGAGAGATGCAAATGGTTCCAACAAAAGTGATCTGAAGACCATAAGGCACCTAGAGAAATGCAAAGGCTTCCAACAAAAGTGATCTGAAGACCATAAGGCACCTAGAGAGATGCAAAGGGTTCCAACAATAGTGATCTGAAGTCCATAAGGCACCTAGAGAGATGCAAAGGGTTCCAACAAAAGTGATCTGAAGACCATAAGGCACCTAGAGAGATGCAAAGGGTTCCAACAAACGTGATCTGAAGACCATAAGGCACCTAGAGAGATGCAAAGGGTTCCAACAATAGTGATCTGAAGACCATAAGGCACCTAGAGAGATGCAAAGGGTTCCAACAATAGTGATCTGAAGACCATAAGGCACCTAGAGAGATGCAAAGGGTTCCAACAAAAGTGATCTGAAGACCATAAGGCACCTAGAGAGATGCAAAGGGTTCCAACAAAAGTGATATGAAGACCATAAGGCACCTAGAGAGATGCAAAGGGTTCCAACAATAGTGACATATGCACCGCAAGCAGCACTGGTGAGAGAGTTTCCAGCCGCCCTGGGTGATGACATCACAGAGCCACATGTTTCTCTCTCTCTCTCTCTATGAAACCCCAAAATCGCATATCTTTTACTCCTGATCTCAACTACCTCCTTGTCTCCTGCGTGATGAACTGCTCGCAAGTCGCAATCTCTCTCATGCCTCCATCCTGCATTTAAAAAATGGCATCCTTGCGTCCCCCTATAGTGCCCTGCCCAATTCCCACAATCTAGTGAAACACCTAGTCATGCCTAATCCTTGTGCTGGCCCTGACCTAAAGGCACCTATACAGCAAAAAATGGCACCAACAATAGTGAAACAAAGACCCCAATGCACTAAAATAGATTCATAGCTGTACAAAGAGTGGCATGAATAGCCCCATGGTCCTGAAAGAGGGTGAAAACAGCACAAACAATGGCATGAACACCCGAGATTTAAAATGTGGCATATGGAAAACAGCGGAATGGCATCAAACTCCCAAAGCGTAGAGAGAGGGGTATGGAAAACTGTAAAGTGGCATCAAAATCCCAAGGGACAGACTATAGCAGCAGTATTTGTTCTGATGAAGGTGGAATAAACAAATAAATAAAAACTGTTAAAAGAGGGGCTTCCCCTCTATCTAATTACAGAATGAATACCAGCTTCAGACGGTAATAAAGAGAGAGGTTTATTAATACAGATAATTAAATAGAGGAAGACGGAGAATTCCTCTAGGAGCAGAAAAATACAGAGAAAAAAGGGTACAAACAAAGGTGTACAAAGTCTGTTTAAAATCTGCTCAGTGTTCTTCACGTGTGCATCAGTTTATATAGGTTTCTGAATCTGCTACTATCAGACATCTGCATAATCCACACCCATTACCTTTAATAACCAATCAATATATATTTTAACATGTGTACAGCAGCTTGCTCTTACTATAGGCCACAGGCCTCTTCTTATCAGTTAGAATAACAAACTTAGTTCCATCCTTCCAGGAATGATGTCATCTGTGCTGGATGATTCTCTGGCAAGTTCAATGATCATAGTGCATCATAGTGCTATAACTACATATGTGCAGGATATATGCAGTGCACTATTGTACAAAACCCAAAAGGTAGAGCGTGGAGTATGACAAAATGCAAAATGGCATTTAAGCCCCAAGGCATAAGGTGTGGAGAATGGTGAACAGCACAGTGGCTTCAAAACCTCAAAGGCACAGATGGCTGAGATGTAATAACTTGATTTAAACTTTTTCAAATCTGAGGCTTTATGGATGTGGCTCGCCAATGCCCGATATTTTGTCTACCTTGCAAATTGAGGGGGCATCACTTCATTTCTCCATAAATGTAAGCGATTTGGGATTTCTAATAGATTCACATTTGTCTTTGAAATCACAGCTGAGAACATTCATAAAAACAGCACTTTAGAGGCTCACATTGTTTAGGCATTAAAGATACATTTTATATACCAACATTTGATCTGAGATATCACATCAGTTTACATTCAGGTACTGTAGGTATTTCCCTATCCCCAGAGGGCTTACAATCTAAGTTTTGTGCCTGAGGCAATGGAGGGTAAAGTGACTTGCCCAAGGTCACACAGAGCGACAGTGGGACTCAAACCCTGGTCTCCAACCCACTGCTCTAACCACTAGGCTAGTTCTCCTCCAATTTTGTCATGAGATGACTTTTGTACAGTCATACAATTATTTCTCCTGTCAATGGTGGATTACTTTGACTCTCTTTAGGTTTCACACTTAGGGGCGGATTTTAAGAGCCCTGCTCGCCTAAATCCGCCCAAATCCGGGTGGATTTAGGCGAGCAGGGCCCTGCGCGCCGGTGAGCCTATTTTACATAGGCTCACCGGCGCCTATGGCTCACCGGGAGGCGTAAATCCCCCGACAAAGGTAAGGGGGGGGCTTAGACAGGGCCGGGTGGGTGGGTTAGGTAGGGGAAGGGAGGGGAAGGTGAGGGGAGGGCAAAAGGAAGTTCCCTCCGAGGCCGCTCCGATTTTGGAGCGGCCTCGGAGGGAATGGGGGTAGGCTGCGCGGCTCGGCGCGCGCCGGCTATACAGAATTCATAGCCTTGCGCGCGCCGATCCAGGATTATAGCGGATACGCGCGGCCCCCCCAAGCTGGCCAAAAGTTCCTTTTGGGTGCAACAAGGATCCCAGAGCGATCGCGCGGGGAATCACGTGACGCCGCGTCACTCCGACATGACGCCGACGTCACGTGCTCCTCGCAAAGGAGGTCAGAAATGGCGTCCTGACTCCCTGCTCTACCACCAGGGAGTTTTGGTAAGTCTTGAGGGGGGGGGGGGATTAAGGAGGGTGAGGGGTTTAAATATTTATTTGCACGTATGGACATAGACAACTTATGGAATTCTCCATATGACCATATTGACCGCAAATGGGACCCCCTTTCGACTTATGGACTTATGAACATAAACTTTTGCTCTGCACATCCCTAGAATCAACTGTACAGAGAAGGGCAATGGAGCAGCTCCCCTATGAGGAAAGGCTGAAGAGGTTAGGGTTGTTCAGCTTGAAGAAGAGACGGCTGAGGGGGGATATGATAGAGGTCTTTAAAATCATGAGCGGTCTTGAATGAGTAGATGTGAATCGGTTATTTACACTTTCAAATAATAGAAGGACTAGGGGGCATTCCATGAAGTTAGCAAGTAGCACATTTAAGACTAATCGGAAAAAAATCTTTTTCACTCAACGCACAATTAAGCTCTGGAATTTGTTGCCAGAGGATGTGGTTAGTGCAGTTAGTGTAGCTGGGTTCAAAAAAGGTTTAGATAAGTTTTGGAGGAGAAGTCCATTAACGGCTATTAATCAAGTTTAGTTAGGGAATAGCCACTGCTATTAATTGTATCAGTGCAGAGAAAACACGTATTCATCAAAAATAATACTATATATTATTTTGTTTTATGGGACCATCATATAAACCCCAACTGTTGATATCTTTTAGAGCATTAATTGTGCTCCATCGATAGCTCACAGGGGTGCAGTTTTAATCATAGGTCCAATTTTTTGAGGGTTTTTTTAAAGCATTTCAAAAAGATTTTTTTAAAAAAGTACACTACTTCCCTTTGTCATGGAAATTAATTCATGCCCAACACGGTACCATGTTTTGCAAAGCTGCTGCTTCAGGGGCTGGAATCAAGGTGTTTCAGAGTCCACAAATATTCTCTTTTCAGTCCCATAATTATTTTTCTGTAACACAATAAATGCATATTTCAATGTCTCAAAAAATAAAACAAAGAATGGTAATGGGAAAGCAACTTACTTGAGTAAACGCGACTGCTGATTACTTCAAAAGCGCATTCTTACCCGTCACACACTCGGTGTTTTCATAGGATTTAGAAAGCCAGTTTTTAAACTTATTGCGTAATGACGTTGCATGATGACATAAATTCTACTGCTCCAGAGGGGAAAATTTAAAGGACTGCCAGAAACTACCTGACAGAGAACTGACGTGTTGACGTAAGCATGGTCATTACGTTCACAGAATTGTTGAAGAGGCGTTTACAAGCGTACCTGAAAGAAAACTAAATCAGGAACACTCATAGCAATCACTCAATGGGCATTTAGAAATTTTTGAAACGAACTCAGTGAAATGCCATCCACTCATTTTCTTTATTGAGTCCACAAGGGGTCACGGTACGAAGCTTAAATATCCATTTTTGCTCTTGCTGAAAGAGACGGGTAGCTCTGTCACCACCGCGCCAATGAGGCAACACCTTCTCCAAGATTGTCCACTTACAATCTGTAATTTGATGGTCAAATTGCAAAAAATGTTCGACTAAAGGGGCCTCCATCTTCCGTGTTTTCAAATGTGATTTATGTTCTGTCATTCAGACTCGAAAACTTCACTGTGTCATCCCTACATAGAGGAGTTTACAAGGACATACTATGCTTATGCAGTATACCACATAGAGCATTTTATATGTAAACTCTGAGGGAGGTACAGTTTTATGTCCATGGAACAAATTGTCAGCATCCAGACGTTTTTGTTGACATAAAGCACAATCACATACACAGGGTTTCGATGTTTCTTGAGCTGGAACATAATTACTAGACCGAACCACTTGATCTCGAATATTTTGGACTCGAGAATATGCAATGAGTTGAGGAGATGAAAAGATTGGATGGACATCTTGTAAAGACCGCCAATGTTTACGAATAATATTGCTTGCAGCGGCTGCTAATGGTGAATGTCTCATAACCATTGTATGATGATCCGAGTCCTCAGACACTGATTTCAAAAAGAGATTTTCTCAATTATTGTATAACGCTCTACGATATGCATTGCGGACACAGGAAGGTGGATAGCCCCTATCCAAAAAACGGGCCGCCATATCCCTGGCACGATCTTTGTATTCCTGTCTGTCAGTGCACAAGCGCCTGAGTCGAAAAAATTGGCTAACTGGCAAATTTCTTTTGAATGTTGTTGGATGTGCACTATCGAAGCGCAATAAATTATTGCGTTCTTTGGGTTTGCGAAAAATACTAGTTTTCAACAAATTATGATGTTTACTAATCAATATGTCTAAAAAGACAATCTCAGATGTATGATAGACAATTGTAAACTGGAGACATGTTGATAGTGTGTTTAACCATTGAAAAAAAATCAAGTAGGCTAGAAATTGAGCCTTGCCATATGACGAACACATCGTCTATATAGCACTTCCAGCAAACAAGCTGAGATGACCACGAGGTGTTACGTAAATGTGTTTCCTCAAAATCCTCTACGAATATATTTGCCACATCGGGGGCCATTGCGGCACCCATTGCGGTGCCACAAATTTGATTAAAAAAATTGGCCATTATATGCAAAATAATTCTTGCTCAATGCTAGCGTCAACAATTTTAAGATGTATTCAGTAGGAATGCGTTGTGGGGTGGCCTTTTTAATAAGACCTTCTTTACCGCTAGTAGAGCTTCATTTTGCGGAATGATGGTATACAGAGACTGTGTATCCAAAGTGACAAGAATTGAATTCGGGTCTATTTTCAAAGAATAAAGAAACTGGATCATGGTGGAGGAATCTTTAATAAACGATGGTGCCAATGGAATCAGAGGATGCAGAATTTTATCCAGCAGAATCGAGACTGGTTGCAATACCAAATCATTCGCCGAGACTATCGGACGTCCCGGTGGGTTATCCAAGGATTTGTGGATTTTGAGTATTGTATATAGCACTGGTACTCGTGGATGTTTCTTAGTCAGAAAACCATGTTCAGCCTTGGTTAAGAATCCTTCCTCAAACCCTTCTTTAGCCAGCTGTGCCACCTCTTCCATAATCAATAATGTGGGATCTTCAGGAATGGTTTGGTAAAATTGGGCATTTGAGAGTTGACGAGAGATTTCTTGTGAATATTGAGATTCGCTGAGGACAAAAACCGCGCCACCCTTATCGGCCGGTTTGATTACAATGTCTCTTCGTTGGCTCATTTTTTGTAGGGTAGAAGATTCTTCACAAGATAAATTGTAATAGACATGTTGTTTTTTATTTTCCAGCACTTCCATGTCTCACAAAACCAGTTTTTGAAAAGTAACAATTGCTGAATCACCAGAAACTGGTGGACACCATGTAGATTTGTTTTTAACTAATGACACCTCTTGTGTATGTTTATTCATATGTTCAGGCATACTGTCAATAAAAGCTGCACAATGGAGTTGCTGAATAAACTGAAAAAAATTACACCGAAACAGGAAAGGATCGTGCTTAGATGTGGGAACAAAATTGAGCCCTTTGTTGAGAATCTCTTCTTCTTGCTCTGACAAAGGGAGTCCCGAAATATTAAAGACAGCTGTCTTGGACATTGAATTTGTTTGTTTGGAAGATTGGCTTATGGTGGAGGATAATCTAGTTGATGTTGGGACCTCGTTTTTGGTTTCTCCCATTCATTGGAATAATCCGACTGGTATTGTGATCTCATCTTGGGTTTCTTCCACTCTGAGGATGGTTGATTTTGCACACCCCCCCCCCCCCCCTGTCTTCTGTTGCAAGATCCGTATCCTCTCCTCGTTGAACGATAGTAGTCCCCGGACGGCAGTTCTTCATCGCTTCCTGATGAACTATCTGACAAATTGAATGTCACATGTTTTCCCCCTTGTGGATTCTTAGGAATTAACCAAGAATAGATTGCCCCTTTTTATAATCGGCCTCATCCCTTCTAAATTTAGTGAACGTTATCGTTTTAACCTAAACCTAAACCTAAACATCAAAATCACAGAACATATAGAAAGACATGGTTTAATGGAACAAAGTCAGCATGGCTTTACCCAGGGCAAGTCTTGCCTCACAAATCTGCTTCACTTTTTTGAAGGAGTTAATAAACATGTGGATAAGGGTGAACCGGTAGATATAGTATACTTGGATTTTCAGAAGGCGTTTGACAAAGTTCCTCATGAGAGGCTTCTAGGAAAAGTAAAAAGTCATGGGATAGGTGGCGATGTCCTTTCGTGGATTGCAAACTGGCTAAAAGACAGGAAACAGAGAGTAGGATTAAATGGGCAATTTTCTCAGTGGAAGGGAGTGGACAGTGGAGTGCCTCAGGGATCTGTATTGGGACCCTTACTGTTCAATATATTTATAAATGATTTGGAAAGAAATACGACGAGTGAGATAATCAAATTTGCAGATGACACAAAATTGTTCAGAGTAGTTAAATCACAAGCAGATTGTGATAAATTGCAGGAAGACCTTGTGAGACTGGAAAATTGGGCATCCAAATGGCAGATGAAATTTAATGTGGATAAGTGCAAGGTGATGCATATAGGGAAAAATAACCCGTGCTATAATTACACAATGTTGGGTTCCATATTAGGTGCTACAACCCAAGAAAGAGATCTAGGTGTCATAGTGGATAACACACTGAAATCGTCGGTGCAGTGTGCTGCGGCAGTCAAAAAAGCAAACAGAATGTTGGGAATTATTAGAAAAGGAATGGTGAATAAAACGGAAAATGTCATAATGCCTCTGAATCGCTCCATGGTGAGACCGCACCTTGAATACTGTGTACAATTCTGGTCGCCGCATCTCAAAAAAGATATAATTGCGAATGAGAAGGTTCAGAGAAGGGCTACCAAAATGATAAGGGGAATGGAACAGCTCCCCTATGAGGAAAGACTAAAGAGGTTAGGACGTTTCAGCTTGGAGAAGAGACGACTGAGGGGGGATATGATAGAGGTGTTTAAAATCATGAGAGGTCTAGAACGGGTAGATGTGAATCGGTTATTTACTCTTTCGGATAGTAGAAAGACTAGGGGGCACTCCATGAAGTTAGCATGGGGCACATTTAAAACTAATCGGAGAAAGTTCTTTTTTACTCAACGTACAATTAAACTCTGGAATTTGTTGCCAGCGAATGTGGTTAGTGCAGTTAGTATAGCTGTGTTTAAAAAAGGATTGGATAAGTTCTTGGAGGAGAAGTCCATTACCTGCTATTAAGTTCACTTAGAGAATAGCCACTGCCATTAGCAATGGTTACATGGAATGGACTTAGTTTTTGGGTACTTGCCAGGTTCTTATGGCCTGGATTGGCCACTGTTGGAAACAGGATGCTGGGCTTGATGGACCCTTGGTCTGACCCAGTATGGCATTTTCTTATGTTCTTATGTTCTTAACCTCTGCTTTAAATTTATCCATTGTTTTTTGGAACTCCTGGAGGCTAGTATCGAATGTATCAAGGACCGTATCCTTTTTAAGAACATCCATCATCTCCTGTGCCTTGATGTGTAATTCCTCTAAGATTTTCTGTGCTTGTTCAACAATTAAAAGCATAAGGTCCATCGAGCATTTGTTTAAAATAAAGGACCATTTCTCGAAGAACTCAGGAACTTCAGTATAAATTTAGGTTCTTTTACTATACGTAGGCCGCTGGGTATACGTTTGTGCTTCAAATAGTCAATTAATGTTGTAATTCAGTGCGAACCAACCACTTCTGTAAGGCCACCATCTAAGACCAACTAGGAGCCAATTCTTCACGCAGATTGTCAGAAAACAAAGCTGCTCCCTTGAGGGCTTCATTCAAATGGTCTTGAGAAAAACTCAACGTGCATTCCCATTGTATGTGAGACATATTCTCGAGCCCAAAATATTCGAGATCAAGTGGTTCGGTCTAGTAATTATGTTCCAGCTCAAGAAACATCGAAACCCTGTGTATGTGATTGTGCTTTATGTCAACAAAAATTTCTGGATGCTGACAATTTGTTCCATGGACATAAAACTGTACCTCCCTCAGAGTTTACATGTAAAACGGACTACGTGGTATATTGCATAGTATGTCCTTATAAACTCCTCTATGTAGGGATGACACAGCGAAGTTTTTGAGCCGAATGACAGAACATAAATCACGCTTGAAAACACGGAAGATGGAGGCCCCTTTAGTCGAACATTTTTTGCAATTTGACCATCAAATTACAGATTGTAAGTGGACAATCTTGGAGAAGGTGTTGCCTCATTGGCGCGGTGGTGACAGAGCTACCCGTCTCTTTCAGCAAGAGCAAAAATGGATATTTAAGCTTCGTACCGTGACCCCTTGTGGACTCAATAAAGAAACTGAGTGGATGGCATTCCGCTGAGTTTGTTTCCAAAAATTTCTAAATGCCCATTGAATGATTGCTATGAGTGTTCCTAATTTAGTTTTCTTTCAGGTACGCTTGTAAACGCCTCTTCAACAATTCTGTGAACATAATGACCATGCTTACGTCAACACGTCAGTTCTCTGTCAGGTAGTTTCTGGCAGCCCTTTAAATTTTCCCCATCTGGAACAGTAGAATTTACGTCATTACGCAATAAGTTTAAAAATTGGCTTTATTTATTTATTTATATTTATTTATTTATTTATTTAACATTTTTATATACCGGGATTCATGCAGAATTTGCATATCATCTCAGTTTACATTGTAACTGAAAACGACAAGCATGAAGGAATGCAAGTTACATAAAACAGGGTATTAAAATTGGAAAACAGAATACATGGGTAAGATAACTTAGTACATGGGTAAATTAACATGGGTATAATAACTTAGGGTAGATTAACATGGGTATAATAACTTAGGGGTAGATTTTAAAACGCATTTACTCGAGCAAAACTGGTTTTTGCTCGAGTAAATACACTTTACTCAAGTAAGTGGGCTTTTCAAAATTGCTACAATATATGCCACTGAATTGTCCATAGGATTTACTCAAGTAAGTGCACTTTACTCGAGTAAATAGCTTTTGAAAATTACTACGATAGTATGTCACATTTACATGCGTAACTCCTTTGAAAATGACCCCCTTAGGGGCGGATTTTAAAAGGCGCGCGAATAGCCTACTTTTGTTTGCGCTCCAGGCGCAAACAAAAGTACGCTGGATTTTAGTAGATACGCGCGGAGCCGCGCGTATCCACTAAAATCCTGGATCGGCGCGCGCAAGGCTATCGATTTTGTATAGCCGGCGCGCGCCGAGCCGCGCTGCCTACCCCCGTTCCCTCCAAGGCCGCTCCGAAATCGGAGCGGCCTCGGAGGGAACTTTCCTTTGCCCTCCCCTCACCTTCCCCTCCCTTCCCCTCCCTAACCCACCCGCCCGGCCCTGTCTAAACCCCCCCCTTACCTTTGTTGGGGGATTTACGCCTCCCGGAGGGAGACGTAAATCCCCGCGCGCCAGCGGGCCGCTAGCGCGCCGGGACGCGATTTGGGGGCGGGTCCGGAGGGCGCGGCCATGCCCCGGGCCGCCCCGGGCCGCCCCGGGCCGTAGCCACGCCCCCGGGCCCGCCCCCGGAACGCTCCCGACACGCCCCGAAAACGCCGCGCGATTCGGACCCGCCCCTCGACCCGCCCCCTCCGAAAACCCCGGGACTTACGCGAGTCCCGGGGCTCTGCGCGCGCCGGTAGGCCTATGTAAAATAGGCTTACCGGCGCGCAGGGCCCTGCTCGCGTAAATCCGCCCGGTTTTGGGCGGATTTACGCGAGCAGGGCTCTGAAAATCCGCCCCTTAGTGCATAAGGGAGGATGGAGAAAAAAACTGAAAATTATCTTATAGTGATGTTTTATATTTTAAGCTTGGTTTGAGGGTCTTTAGGTAGACTATTTGCTAGTGAGTAGGTGTTGATGTATTTTATTGCCCTGATAGGAACGCTTGTTCGAATAGCCAGGTTTTTAGTCTCTTTTTGAAATTGATTGGGCAATGTTCTGACCGGAGCAGAGAAGGAAGGGAGTTCCAAATTGATGGTCCTGCGGAAGACAGTGCCCGTTTGCTTAGTGAAGTTTTGACGTGTGTTGTTCTGAGAGTGTTTTTGTAAGCTGTTCTTGTTGGTCTAGTTGGAAGATGAAATTGAAGTGGAGAGTTGAGTTCAAGAGGAATGCCCTTGTGAAGGCTTTTGTGAATGATTGATAGTGTTTTGAATAAGATTCTGTACTTTATTGGGAGCCAATGTAGGTCCCTCAAAATGGGGGTGATATGATCTCTCCTGTTAGTCTTAGTCAGTATCCTGGCTGCGGCGTTCTGCAGCATTTGAAGGGGTTTGAGGGTGATAGCTGGAATGCCGATTAGCAACGAATTGCAGTAATCGATTTTAGCGAAAATGATTGCTTGGAGTACTGATCGGTAGTCTTGGAAGTGCAGTAGTGGTCTGAGACGTTTAAGGACTTGTAATTTAAAAAAGCCCTCCTTAGCAGTGTTATTGACGAATCTCTTTAGGTTTAGTTGATCGTCCATGATGACTCCTAGGTTTCTCACTTGGGCAGACAAGGATGGTTGATTTATTTGGTTTGCGTTTGGCCTGGCGTAGTTACCGTCTTGAGAGATAAGGAGTATTTCCGTTTTATTTCTAAACCCTATGAAAACACCGAGTGTGTGACGGGTAAGAATGCGCTTTTGAAGAAATCAGCAGTCGCGTTTACTCAAGTAAGTTGCTTTCCCATTACCATTTTTTGTTATATTTTTTGAGACATTGAAATATGCATTTATTGTGTTACAGAAAAATAATTACGGGACTAAAAAGAAAAGAGAATATTTGTGGACTCTGAAACACCTTGATTCCAGCCCCTGAAGCAGCAGCTTAGCAAAACATGGTACCGTGCGGGGCATGAATTCATTTCCATGACTAAGGGAAGTAGTGTACTTTTTTAAAAAAATCTTTTTGAAATGCTTTTAAAAACCCTCAAAAAATTGGACTTATGATTAAAACTGCACCCCTGTGAGCTATTAATGGAGCACAATTAATGCTCTAAAAGATATCAACAGTTGGGGTTTATATGATGGTCCCATAAAACAAAATAATATATAGTATTATTTTTGATGAATACGTGTTTTCTCTGCAGTTTATTCATTCGTATCATCTAGTAAGGCTTTTTACTATATCATTAATTGCATCAGTAGCATGGAATCTTCTTGGTGTTTGGGTAATTGCCAGGTTCTTGTGGCCTGGTTTGGCCTCTGTTGGAAACAGGATGCTGGGCTTGATGGACCCTTGGTCTGACCCAGCATGGCAATTTCTTATGTTCTTATGTGCAAATTCTAAAATAAACATATCCATGTCCCCAAACATATGTGCTACTTTCACAATAAGTGCAAATATTAGTCTGTATGTGAACTTGCATATACACATATGTTTTAATACGCATGCACACATGCTTCTGCATCATTCCAATATGGCCTCTCCTCTAGGTAAGGCAGCCCAATTTTACCATTTCAATGTTGCACGGTGACATGTTTCAGAGGGAATTGTGGGTCTCTTGGGAACTTTTAACTGATACCACAGAAAGGCTGGAGAAAGGTAACCCTGGAGAAGTTAAGCCACTCACAATTAAAAGTAGGCCCCTTGAGTTTGGCTGAAGTCATGAATAGATGTAGGAAGCGAAGGTACATTTTGGCCTAAGGGGCTCCACACTGACTCTACCTTCCACAAGGAAAAGAAATGGTGTCCCTGGTGGTGAAGATGCAACATGGATTGTTCCCAATCTGGGTGGGTCCAACAAGACAACAGGATGCTGAGCCCGGCCTGGCACAGCCTCCAACAACAATTTAATCAAAGAGCTTCCTATCTCTGTGGGGTAAGTATTTAGTGGGAAATAGGAAGCTGGGTGGGGTTTGGGAAACAGAATAGGGGAAGAGCTGTAGGGGTGATGGAGATAAGGGATGAATAGAGGGAAGGAGGTAGGAAGTGTGAGGTGGGGGTTGGGGATAGGGGGTAGTGGGTGGTAGGGTTTAGTAGGCCGGGTTTCCAAGGGAAGAGGGTAGATGGGGTGGATGAATACAATCTAAGAGATAGATATTCAAAGATCAATATTTAGGTAAGTTATCTGAATAAGACTTATGTGGTTAACTTACAAGGGATATTCAGCAGCACAGCTGCTAATTAGCCAGATAAGTCTTATCAGTCTAACTTTAGATGTGCTATTAAACAGGTCTAACCAATCTAGTTAACTTAACCGGATAAGTCCAAATATCACTACTTACCTGGCTAAGTTAACCAGATAAGTAGTTCCTCCCCAAAATGCCCATTTCCCACCCAAGCAGCAGTAACATGGCTAATCCAGCTAAGTGGTTCTGAATATCAACCTCTTAGAGTATATTCTTGATCATGGGTGACGAAAACATAGGCTTGTCCCTTGCCTTGCTTCCCATCCAGGCAAGCTTCCTGTTCTTCCCCTTCCTCCATGTCTGAGATCCCATTTGATTTGGCCATAACTTTTCAACATACCAGCAGGAAAGAGAAATTGTGTTTGATTTTGGCTTAGGTTTTGCTTAATTGTAGGCTATTTGGTCTTTGTGTTTATCTTGCTTTGTAGTTGGTTTAGTTGTGGCATCTGCCACCAAATGCTTGGAGTGTGTTTCTCTGGTATTTAGGATTAAAGGGGACTCCAGTCCACTCCTGGCTTTTCCTGGTAACTGAACAGAGCAAACAGTTAATTGTGAGAGCTTTGGCACATTATTGTTATCCTCAGAGTGGAAGTCCCTGGGATGTGCGAGATATTGGTGTAAGGTATCTCTTTAGTGCTAGTAAGGAAGTCCTGAGAGTGCATGTTTGTTTCATCTGTTTTTGTCAGAGATTAAAATAACTTTAAGAGTTTTAGGTAATACATGAGTAATTGTCTTTGGAAGTCTTGTTTTTCTTCCTGTAAACTCTGAAAAAAACAGAAACCTTGTTGCACAGAGATGAGAATTCTCCTATCTTATTGTATCTGTCCTTCTCTGTGCTTTGTGAGCAAAAAAAAAAAGTATTTACCCCCTTTCTCTGTCTCCTATCTTTCTTTTTCACCAGCTTGTATTCTTCAATAAATTCCTTTCATTTTGCTAGAAAACATTATGCTAATAGGGGTGAATTTTAAAAGTATTGCTCATGCTATAAAGCACAAATACGTGAGTATCTCGGCTGCACAAGAGCAATGCATATTTTTAAAGCCACAAATTACATGTGTATATGCATGGGGCATGAGCAATTCTGGGGCGGGGCCGACAGTTCTGTGTACAACTCCGTATTTTAAAACCTGCTGCCACAGCACATGGTGGACAGTTAGCCACATGGGTTTACTTCTGCTCCTGATGAGGTGTAAGTCTTCAGAAATCTCTGCTTAGGGTGCGGGGTCTTGATCAATTGTGGGGGGGGGGGGGGGGGGGGGTAAAGGCCAAAGAACCAGAGAAGTCAAGATGACCTTGAGATGGACTAATGGATAAATTTGGGAATGTCCTTCATGTGACCACTTCCTTGCATTAATTAAAGTCAACAAATTCTTAAGGAAGATAGGCAATTTACATTTGCTCAAGTAACCATTTAATATCAGGAGCACTCATACATGCGGTAGGTGTGTTTTAAATCATTTGTGTGTAAATGTTCACATGATTTAAAATTCCAGTGTATGTTCGCGTGTGTGCCCATATGCACATGTGTGCGTGCGTGTCTGCTTGTTTTTAAAGTTGCCATCATAGAGTCCAAGAAATGTTATGTATATTTTTACCCAGTCATAAAAACAAATATCAGAATTGATTTGAAACAGCTTTTAAAACAGATTACATGTGATGTTTTGTATATTCTTCACAAGTAGAAAAAATAGTAATAATTATCTAAATATATTTATATGAAAATGAAGTGTTGATTTGTAAGCATTTAATTATTCTGAAAATCCTGATATGTGCAGCCATCTCAGAGGCACAGAAACATTTGTGTACAAAGTTTATTTTCAGATCTAACTTCTCTTCAATAATTGTTTACATTTCCATAATTCATTTAATCTAAAAGAGTTTTTCTTCCTTCTCTCATATTAAACGTACAGTGTTATATGGAAACACATTTCCATTTAAGTAAATGAATGATACATATCATGGACAGACAATTGGCCATTTTCTGCCCCTCCTCTCTAGAAAGGATCATTTATAATTCAAAGCATCAAAACTGCTAATGATTCTTAATGTTATTATTTCCTATGATAACAAAATAAGAGAAACGTGCTTTGTAATTTCTAGTTCCAGAGACAAGGGGACTTCATAGAATACTTTCAGTTCAAGAATTTTTAATTCATAAACATGAAGCATATTTGATATTTTAAATCCAAAAATACTGTTTACAAAATAAACATCATCAAGAATCTTCCATCTCCCAACATAAATCCATGTTTCCACAGAGCTGCATCAGGGAGACATATATCTTATTCATAATAATGACGGCATATTACTTTCAAGAGCGAACAAATGAGTATCTTATTTACAATCTTAAAAACTTATTACTTTCAAGAGCAGACAAATGAGTATTTTATTTACAATCTTAAAAACTTATTGCTTTCAAGAGCGGACAAATGAGTATCTTATTTACAATCTTAAAAACTTATTGCTTTCAAGAGCGGACAAATGAGTATCTTATTTACAATCTTAAAAACTTATTACTTTCAAGAGCGGACAAATGAGTATTTTATTTACAATCTTAAAAACTTATTGCTTTCAAGAGCGGACAAATGAGTATCTTATTTACAATCTTAAAAACTTATTGCTTTCAAGAGCGGACAAATGAGTATCTTATTTACAATCTTAAAAACTTATTGCTTTCAAGAGCGGACAAATGAGTATCTTATTTACAATCTTAAAAACTTATTGCTTTCAAGAGCGGACAAATGAGTATCTTATTTACAATCTTAAAAACTTATTGCTTTCAAGAGCGGACAAATGAGTATCTTATTTACAATCTTAAAAACTTATTACTTTCAAGAGCGGACAAATGAGTATTTTATTTACAATCTTAAAAACTTATTGCTTTCAAGAGTGGACAAATGAGTATCTTATTTACAATCTTAAAAACGTATTACTTTCAAGAGCGGACAAATGAGTATCTTATTTACAATCTTAAAAACGTATTCCTTTCAAGAGCGGACAAATGAGTATCTTATTTACAATCTTAAAAACTTATTGCTTTCAAGAGCGGACAAATGAGTATCTTATTTACAATCTTAAAAAAACGTATTGCTTTCAAGAGCAGACAAATGAGTATTTTATTTACAATCTTAAAAACTTATTGCTTTCAAGAGCAGGACAGCAAAGGCTATTAACATTAAGGGGCGGATTTTAAAACAATACGTGTGCCGGTACTTTTGTTCGCGCCACCGGCACAAACAAAAGTACACCAGATTTTATAAGATACGCGCGTAGCCGCGCGTATCTTATAAAATCCAGGGTCGGCGCGCGCAAGGGGGTGCACATTTGTGCAACCTGCGCGCGCCGAGCCCAGCGCGGCCTGCCTGTTCCCTCCGAGGCCGCTCCGATTTCGGAGCGGCCTCGGAGAGAACTTTTCTTCGCCCTCCCCCCACCTTCCCCTCCCTTCCCCTACCTAACCCACCCCCCCACCCGGCCCTATCTAAACCCCCCCCCTTAACTTTGCGCGCGTCACCGGCAGCCCCGCTCCGTCCTCTGGTCCCGGGGCGTGGTCCGGAGGCCTCGACCACGCCCCCAGGCCGACGCCACGCCCCGGGCCCACCCCCGAAACGTCGCGTCATTTCGGGGAACGCCCCCAGACACGCCCCCTCCCTCCCCGTTTCGAAAGCTCCGGGACTTACGCGCGTCCCGGGGCTTTACGCGCACCGGCGGCCTATGCAAAATAGGCGCACCGGTGCGCAGGGGTTTTAAAATCCGCCCCTTAATATTTAGTATTTATTTCAAATTTTAAATAAGAGCCTCATTTGTCCCCTCTCAAAAGTAATAAGCCCTCACAATTTTGAATAAGATATGAGTCCTCCCCAAAACAGCTCTGCATGAAACATGGTTCCATGTTGAGGGTCCAAAGACTGTTTATGATGTATATCTTGTGAACTGCATTTTTTGGATTTAAAATATAAAATTTGGCGTCGGCCTGGGGGCGTGGTCGAGGCCTCCGGACCACGCCCCGGGCCCACCCCCGAAACGTCGCGTCATTTCGGGAACGCCCCCAGACACGCCCCCTCCCTCCCCGTTTCGAAAGCTCCGGGACTTACGCGCGTCCCGGGGCTTTACGCGCACCGGCGGCCTATGCAAAATAGGCGCACCGGTGCGCAGGGGTTTTAAAATCCGCCCCTTAATATTTAGTATTTATTTCAAATTTTAAATAAGAGCCTCATTTGTCCCCTCTCAAAAGTAATAAGCCCTCACAATTTTGAATAAGATATGAGTCCTCCCCAAAACAGCTCTGCATGAAACATGGTTCCATGTTGAGGGTCCAAAGACTGTTTATGATGTATATCTTGTGAACTGCATTTTTTGGATTTAAAATATAAAATTTGCTTCATGTTCGTGAATTAAAAATCCTTAAACTGCAAATAATCTATGAAATCCTCTTGTCTCTGGAACTAGAAATTATGAAGCACATGTCTGCTCTTTCTGCTATACAGACTCCGATGTGTCTTCACTAACCCTCCTATGTGCTAATATTTCCTATGACCCAAGACTTAGAACTTAATCTTAACAAACCTTCATATATTTATCATTATTGTGTTCTCATTCTAAATAAATAAAGGATGTAGTCAAAGAGTCAAGCTGTTTCAAATAACAAAACTCTTTTGTTTTATTCAAAGGAAGCTCCAACAAAGACAGCAGTTCTAACACTTAAGTACATAAGGGTATGCAATATCCTTTATCACACCTCTACATAAGAAATATACTTAGAAATATATGTGAAGGAACCTATCAATTTAAAGAAGATTAAGTACATAAGGGTATGTAATATCCTTTATCACACCTCTACACAAGAAATATACTTAGAAATATATGTGAAGGAACCTATCAATTTAAAGAAGATTAAGTACATAAGGGTATGTAATATCCTTTATCACACCTCTACACAAAAAATATGCTTAGAAAAATATGTGAAGGAACCTATCAATTTAACGAAGCTTAAGTACATAAGGGTATGTAATATCCTTTATCACACCTCTACACAAGAAATATACTTAGAAATATATGTGAAGGAACCTATCAATTTAAAGAAGATTAAGTACATAAGGGTATGTAATATCCTTTATCACACCTCTACACAAGAAATATACTTAGAAATATATGTGAAGGAACCTATCAATTTAACGAAGGTTAACTACATAAGGGTATGTATTAGAGGTATGAATCGGAACCGGAATCGGTTCCGATTCCGGTTCCAATTCACATCATGAAATTTTTTTTCGTGCGGTCTGATCAGGTTTTTTTTTATCGGCTGCGCCCGAGCCAATAAACAAAAAACCCACCCGACCCTTTAATACAGATCCCTTAGCTTCCCCCACCCTCCCGACCCCCCAAAACTTTTTTAAAGTACCTGGTGGTCCAGTGGGGGTCCCGGGAGTGATCTCCCGCTCTCGGGCCATTGGCTGCCATTAATAAAAATGGCGCCGATGGCCCTTTGCCCTTACCCTGTGACAGGGTATCCATGCCATTGGCCGGCCCCTGTAACATGGTAGGAGCCCCCGATTTATGACGACTTTGAAAATATCGTACAATATTTTCAATCGTCAGAAAAACGATTCACATCCCTAGTATGTAATATCCTTTATCACACCTCTACATAAGAAAATGAGACAAATTAGAAAGGTTAGAGCTACTGTGGGACATAATACAAGTAAACAAACAAAACAGAGAATACACAATTACATGCCCTTTCAGTTAGTGGCATGCATGGCATAACTCAATTCTTACAGATGCATTTACACAAAGCAATTATAAAGATAAAAACACACCAATAACTTGTCACATGGCCAGAACTACCCAATCAATCAGCAGGAGCCTGGACCAGTCCAAGAATGTAAATAAACAGAAATCTGGGCGGAGAAAGTTTACGTGCTGCTGTGCTTATATTTGGCATGTGCTCTGATTGGACTGTTTTAGTAAATAAACAGAAATGTGGGCGGAGAAAGCTTACCTGCTGCTGTGCTTATATGTGTCAAGAACCCGCCCCCTTTTTTTGTCATGTGGTCTGATTGGACTGTTTTAGTAAATAAACAGAAATGTGGGTGGAGAACGTTTACCTGCTGCTGTGCTTATACTTGGCAAGAACCCGCCCCCTTTTTTTGTCATGTGCTCTGATTGGACTGTTTTAGTAAATAAACAGAAATGTGGGTGGAGAACGTTTACCTGCTGCTGTGCTTATACTTGGCAAGAACCCGCCCCCTTTTTTTGTCATGTGGTCTGATTGGAATGTTTTAGTAAATAAACAGAAATGTGGGCGGAGAACGTTTACCTGCTGCTGTGCTTATATTTGGCAAGAACCCGCCCCCTTTTTTTGTCATGTGCTCTGATTGGACTGTTTTAGTAAATAAGCAGAAATGTGGGCGGAGAACGTTTACCTGCTGCTGTGCTTATACTTGGCAAGAACCCGCCCCCTCTTTTTGTCATGTGCTCTGATTGGATGTTTTAGTAAATAAGCAGAAATGTGGGCGGAGAACGTTTGCCTGCTGCTGTGCTTATATTTGGCAAGAACCCGCCCTCTTTTTTTGTCATGTGCTCTGATTGGACACTTTTAGTAAATAAGCAGAAATGTGGGCGGAGAAAGCTTACATGCTGCTGTGCTTATTTGTGTCAAGAACCCGCCCCCTTTTTTGTCATGTGGTCTGATTGGACAGTTTTAGTGATCTGTATTTCTTTCACTTAGGTCTTCTCCTTTTTGTTTTTTTCTCTCCTATTGATTTTCTGTCACCACTGAGCTGTATAATTACAGCAGCATGTAAGCTTTCTCCACCCAGCTTTTTGTAAGAGGCATGTCTTTTTCTATTTGTTTATATGCTTTGATTGGTCCATGCTCCCGCTGATTGGTTGGATAGCTACAATCATGTGACCAGCTATTGGTGCAGTTTTAAGCTCTATAATTGTTTGTGCAAAATGCAAATGCATCTGTAAGATTGAGTTGTTCCATACGCGCAACTAACTGAAATTCTATGTAACTGTGCTTTCAATCTTTTGTTTGTTTACTTATGTTATGCTCTGCAGTAGCGTTAACCTTTCTAATCCTATTTTACATATAGTAATGACGGCAGAAAAAGCCAAAATGGTCCATCTAGTCTGCCCAGCAAGCTTCCCATGGTAGTAACTGCCGCTCCATGCAGGTTACCCCCATGTTTCTGTTAAGGGTAGTGTTGAGAATGAGAGAGTAAGGTACTCTGACACAATATCTATGACATCATTTATTAATGTGACATCATGGTAATATACGTTATTTACAGAAAGTTATTTACATACCACATGATTGCATATGCCATCCAGCAGCCTTCGTGTCATCAGCCTTGTATCGAGGAGTCGTCAGGTCAGCAAAGGCGAGAAGGGGGTTTTCAGTGTCCAGCACTCTATATGTCTATATTGCCTCTATATGTCTATAGAGGCAATATCTCCTACTCCCACCGGACACTGGAAAGTCCTGCTCTTTTATACCGTGCCGTAAACAAGTGTGCATGCGAGAGAGAAATGATTGATCACTATCCCCCATGTTATGTATCAACAGTTGCTACTGCCCAGTCGGCTTCATCCTGTCCCTGGCATGTAGGCGGTTGATCAGACCGCCTTATTCCTGACAGGGAGCCAGAAAGCTGAGCTGCACAACCTGTTTAACAAGAACATGTTTATCCTACACTCCACCCTTGATCAATCATTCTCCAATGCAGGCACCACTGCATACGAAGCCACTGTAGTGGTATGTTTACTTTGACGTGCTATTTTATGCACTCGATAGGTAAGCTAACAAATACACACTAGGCACAGGAGGCATACACACATTACAATAAGGATAGGATGAAAAATCCAATTCAGAGTCATTGTGGCAGTAGAGGAACGACCAAAAAACACATCCCACCAAGAATGAGAGGTGTCTTTTATCAATTGTTGTTGTAAATGTAGTAGGCGTTCCTTGGCAAAGTCCGCTCGAAGCAGGGCACCAGTTACAGCAATGTCCACATGTCTCAGGGTCTGTTTCAATGAATCTGAGGTATTCAATACCTTTTGCAGTTTAGTCAAATCCAACAATGGTGTCTTAAAGAATGATAAGTCCAATTTTACCCCAAATTGCGCATCAGCGATGTCCATTGGTGGTAAATAATATTGTCGAGAACCAAAAGTAAACCAAGTAACATTATACAGGCATCCTGTAAAAGTCAAATTATATACACATACAGTTTCAGGGAATGGAATTATGAAACCAGTTACATTATCAGGTAATATTAGAAGACTACAGTGTGCCAAAGGTTGCTGCAACGAGCAATCATCGGGTAATGTGGAATACATTAAAGGGCAAGCCAATCCCATTAGTGTAGGGGTACATATTGTATTGTCAATAGTGTGATTATTGGTGGTCCGTATCCAATTGTTAGTATGCAAAACTTGTATTAGCACACTTCCTCTTTAAGGAAGATAGACTGGGAAAGGAAGTGATGTAAATCCTGCATCCGAGAGGAGGTGCTGTTCTTCCACTTGATAGTCCCCCGTCCAGAGGTTACTTCTACAGGCTGATATAGGGTGTGCACCATACCAATGATGGCAAAGAGGTTGATCGCCATAAACGGGAGGTGCAAGCCAACCTGTAGCGAGAGAACCCATCGTTAGTTATTCCCTTAGTTTACATCGGATAATGGGTACCTGTATCCAATGTTCATCTCCTTCTGGTAGAACAGTCAGTACTGCATCTTTGCCAACAGCTAAAATTTCACCTTTCCTACGTTCTCTATGAGGTGTGAAGATCCATATTTTAGCTCCTGGATGTAGTTTACTTGGATTGGAGGTGCTTCCAAAGGCACCTTGTCCTCGGGGAGTGGAATTGGGAATTCCCCATACCATTTGGTCTGTTACATAGGGAATAATAATCAATTGTACCATTTGGGTTTGGGCAGGAACGTAAATGTCTTTAATCGTCAAGTTCTGATACAGTACATATATGGGACCACAGTAGTCAGAATCAATGAGTCCCCCCAATACAGCTATGCCTTGTTTTGCCCAACTAGATCGAATACACAGCCATCTGAAATGTTGCTTAGGGATGCTGCACCCAATCTGTAAATCATACAATAAAGATTCATGGGGAGGTATCACTAGGTGGGATTGGTTACATCATATCCCGCAGCTTCATAACTATTTTGGCGGGGCAATTCAACGTTTCCCGAAGCCGTGGCCCAGCAAATGATATTTCGGATCTGAGTAGAAGCGGGTTCCTGATTATATAACTTCTGGAAAGGAGTCTTTCTGTCCTTTTTTAAAGGTCTACTATTTAGCAGCTGTAGAGCTGTGGACAATACAGATTTCCACCCCTTCATGGTGGCAGATTTTGTAAAAGAGCGTAACATATTTTTTAATAACCCATTCATACGCTCAATAAGGCCGGCAGCTTGTGGATAATATGGAATTTATTTATTTATTTAACACTTTTCTATACCGACCTTCATGGTAATGACCATATCAGATCGGTTTACATCGAACAGGGTAAAAAACTGAAACAGAAATAAACATATGAACGGAAGTGGCAAAGTTACATTCAACAAGGAGGGTGAACTTGGAGGCTTGGAGGAATGGAACTTGGAGGCTTGGAGGAATGTGAAAGATCCATTCAATGTAGTTGTCTCTAGCATATTGCTGCACTAAGTTACCAGTAAAGTGAGTCCCTCTATCGCTCTGAACTTGTTTTGGTATTCCATAATACCTACTCATTTCATTTAAAAGTTTTAACGTAGCTTTCTGATTAGCCTCTGGTGCAGGCACAGCCATCATGATTCCACTAAATGTATCTACTGCCGTACATAAATATACATCTCCTCCACATTTTCGTAGAGGGCCTACAAAATCTATTTGCCAAATAGTGGCAGGACTTAAACCACGATGGATATGCCCCTGCTCAATAGCTTGTGGTGACCTTGGATGTGTTAACTGACAATATTCACATTGTGTGAGTATGTTTTGAAAATCAGGGAGGGATCCTGGTATCCCTCTGGCTTGGGCCCACCTGTGAGTAGCTTCAGCCCCCAAGTGGCCACTTTTTTCGTGTGCCCATTTCCATAGCCCCTGCTCATTTGTGGTCGTGACACTGGCTCAGATTTTTGCGTGTTTATCTGCAATGGAATTGTACAGATTAGATAAAGAAACATCTTTCACATGTGCGTCTACATGGAACACTGTAACATGCTTTTTGTGACACTCAGCCCAGATTTTTTGCCAAATGTCAGTGCCCCATACCGGGCGGTGATGTATCTTCCATTGATCTTTATGCCATTTTGGCATCCACTGAGTCATTCCTTTCATGACTGCCCAACTGTCAGTATAAATGTGGCAATCCGTTTCCCCTTTTTGTAAAGCCATCCATATGGCATAAAGTTCCGCAAACTGGCTAGATTTGCCTTTCCCTTCCTCCTGACTTACTTCGTTTGTATGGGGATTATACACTACAGCCTTCCATAATCGCTCGGTTCCCTTCATTCTAGCCGAACCATCTGTAAACCAAGCATGTAACTGCTGTTCTTTGGGTAATTGGTCGAATGGTACCCCAGTAGTAACCGGAGAAAGAGGAATATCCAATGTTTCTATCTGTTCTTTTTCTTGATTAATAGGAATTTCCGCTACCTGTTCATGGATCATGGAGTGCCCAGCCAAGCCTGATTTCGCTCTGTCCTGGATATACCATTTCCATTTTACAATGGAAGCTTCTTGCGCATACCCTATCCGATGGGTATGCGGGGTGCTGTGTACCCACTGCATAATTGGGATTAAAGGGCGCATAAGGATTTCATGGTTCTGAGTTAATTGGTCCGTGTCTAACAAAGCCCAGTAACATGCTAGTAACTGCTTCTCAAAGGCTGAATACTGCCATGCAGCATCAGGTAATTTCCTGCTCCAAAACCCTAACAGTACTCATTTACCGTCTTGTTTCTGCCACAGACTCCAGTCCGCATGACAAGATGAAAATGAAACTTGTAATTCTACTGGCCCCTCCCTGATAGGCCATAAGTCTAATGCTGTTTGGATAGCGACCTTAGCCTGATCAAAAGCATCTTGTTGTAATCGTCCCCATTCAAATTTTTCCTTTTTCCAGTGACTTTATACAATGGGGACAATATTTGCCCCAAATGTGGAATGTGCTGCCACCAGAATCCAAATAGTCCTATAAACTTCTGGACTTCTTTTTGATTCCGCGGTGGGGAAAACAACAATATCTTATCCTTTGCCTTTGGTAAGATTTCTCTTTTACCATTCGACCACTGTATCCCCAAAAATTTCACAGTGTTGCTAGGTCCTTGTATTTTATTCTTGTTATTTTTCCAACCTCTATTCTCCATATTTTCTACTACTTGTGCTAGAGCTATCGCTACTTGCTCTTCTGTTTCCCCTTGTACTAATATATCATCAATGTAATGAGTTAATTGTATGTCTTTTGGACAATCATACCTTTCTAAATCTTCTGCCACCCTCCGGTGACATATGGTAGGGCTATGTAAGTATCTCTGAGGTAGTCTAGTGAAGGTATACTGTTGTCCTTCCCACGTGAAGGCAAATTGTTCTTGGTTTTCTTTACAGATAGGAATTGTGAAAAAAGCATTTGCTAAATCAATTACGGCGTACCACTTCCCTGAATGTTGCTGTATCTGCTCTACCAATGTTACAATATCAGGGATCGCAGCAGTCAGAGGGTCCGTATTTTTGTTCAAAGCCCTGTAATCTACTGTCATTCTCCACGAACCATCTGATTTCTTCACTGGCCAGATGGGATTATTCCAACTGCTAGTGCTTGGAATTAGCACCCCCGCTTCCTGTAAATCCTTAATTGTTTCTGTTATTTATTTATTTATTTATTTATTTATTTATTTATTTAAGAGTTTTTTATATACCGGGGCACGTTAGAAACATCACCCCGGTTCACAATGTAACGTAACGTAGCAACAGGCTTTACAATAATTTAGAATAGATAAGCATAGATAAACATTATTTAGCTTTACTATAAATTAGAATAGATAAACATTATGACAACTGTTCAACTTGGGATAGGTGGTTTATCAGGTGATTACTTGATAAACTCTTAAGGAGAGTAGAAGAGAAAAGGTGAATGGGGAGGTAATTCTTGGGCGGGTAGAAGAAAAGTAGGTTCTTTAACTATTCACAATAGGTTCTTTAACTATTCACAAGGTGATAGGTAAGAGGGCGGATATGGAGGGGTAGGAGGAGGGAGGGGCTGATGAAGTGGGAGTAGGAGGAAGGGGCTGTTGAAGTGGGAGGAGGAGGAGGGGGGTGGGAGGAGGGGTATGATGTGTATGATGTGGGGGGGTAGGGAAGAGGGGGGGGGTCATGGTTGTTAAGTTCAGTAGGGCGTGTCAGTCGGGAGGGGCGTGAGGGTCAGGTATGTAGAGTTGGGCGGGGTTGGTTATTCGGGGTATGCTAGTTTGAAGAGCCAGGTTTTCAGGTTCTGTTTGAATTTTCTATGGCAGGGTTCCTGGCGTAGATGGGGTGGCATTTTGTTCCAGTGGGATGTGCCTGCTATAATGAATGATCTTTCTCTGATCGTGGCATGTTTGATGACTTTGGGGGAGGGTGTCAGGAGTTTGGCTTGGTGTTGTTTTCTGGTTGGTCTGGTTGTGTTGTGGATGTGGAGATGTTCAGGGAACCAGTGCATGTTTTGGTTGTGAATGGCTTTGTGTATGAGGGTGAGGGATTTATAGATTATCCTGGAGTTTACTGGGAGCCAGTGTAGGGATTGAAGAACTGGGGTGATGTGTTCGTGACGGTGAGTATTTGTGAGAATGCGGGCGGCAGCATTCTGTAGGAGCTGTAACGGTTGAAGGGTATTTTTTGGGAGGCCTAGTAGGATAGCGTTGCAGTAGTCTAATTTGGATAGGATCATGGCCTGCAGTACTGTTCGGAAGTCAGAAGTGTGTAAGAGTGGTTTGATTCTCTTCAAGGTGTGGAGTTTGAAGAATCCGCTCTTTATGGTGTTAGAAATGAATTTTTTGAGGTTAAAGTGGTTGTCTATCCATATGCCTAAGCTGCGGACGAATTGGGTGGGGGGGCAGTCTGGTGGCGAGGGGGATGAAAGGCTGAGGGTGGGAATGCTGGGGGGAGAGAGGATGAGTAGTTCGGTTTTGTTGGTGTTGAGTGCCAGAAAGTTGTCAGTGAGTAATTTGTTTATGTCAGACAAAGCAGATTTCCAAGTCTTCATTGCGTTAGTGATAGAGTCTGTTATAGGTATGAGTATCTGTACGTCGTCTGCATATATGAAGTGCTGGATGCCCAGTTTGGAGAGCAGTATGCAGAGGGGTATGAGGTATATATTAAAAAGGGTTGATGATAGGGATGAGCCTTGTGGAACTCCTTGTGTTAGCTTGACCAGTTTGGATTCATTGCGGCCGATTTTTACTGTATAGCTCCTGTCCTGTAGGTAGGACTGCAACCAGAGAAGGGCATTGTCTGTGATGCCAATTTCTTTGAGGCGTTTAATGAGTATGTTGTGATTAACTGTGTCGAATGCCGCCGATATGTCTAGAAGTGCGAGTATGTGGGGCTATCCTTTGTCCAGGGCTTTGAGTATGGTTTCCGAGAGGGAGATAAGTAGGATACCTTATCTCTGCCCCAAAGAGATAAGTTATCTCTTTGGGGAGGATTTTAAGAGCCCTGCTCGCGTAAATCTGCCCGGATTTACGCGAGGAGGGCTTGCGCGCCGGTGCGCCTATTTTACATAGGCCTGCCGGCGCGCGCAGAGCCCTGGGACTCGCGTAAGTCCCGGGGTTTTCCGAGGGGGGCGTGTCGGGGGCGTGTCGGGTGCGGGGCCGATCGGCGCGGCGTTTTCGGGGCATTTCGGGGGCGGGCCCGGGGGTGTGGTTTCGGCCCGGGGCGGTCCGGGGGCGTGGCCGCGCCCTCCGGAACCGCCCCCAGGTTGCGTCTAGGCGCGCCAGCGGCCTGCTGGCGCGCGGGGATTTACTTCTCCCTCTGGGAGGCGTAAATCCCCCAACAAAGGTAGGGGGGGTTTAGACAGGGCCAGAGGGGTGGGTTAGGTAGAGGAAGGGAGGGGAAGGTGAGGGGAGGGCGTTAGCGAATTCCCTCCGAGGCCGCTCCGATTTTGGAGCGCCTTTCCAAACACCATTTGCCCACATGTTGTATTCAACTTAAGTCCCTGTAACAGATCCATCCCAATTATATATTCCTTAATGGGTACAATTACTACCTTAGCTTGAAGGAATTTTGTATCCTCCCACGACTAAAGAAATTATGGTTCGTTTTCCTATCACAGTTTTTCCTCCGAGACCCGCTAATTCTACCTTTTGCCACCCCCCCCCCCCCCCCCCCGTGTTTCTTGGGATTTCCAAATATTAAAGTGGCCTCCGCCCCCGTATCTACTAAAGCTATCACCTGCTGTGCCCCATTTTGCCATTGTATTTCTACCCCAATTTGGGGGCAATTATCCATGGTGACAGTAGCGATTTGGGGGGTATGGCCTTTTTCCTATTGTGCCCAGGATAAGTCCGGATACAGTCTGGTACTATTGGCCTCCTGAGGTGGGGCGCTGGGTTGTACGGACTCAGACTCGTTTATGAAGGGGTTTGTAGCATTTACCTCTTGCTCTTTTTTCTCTTGCAACAATTGGCTCATCTTTGTTAGTAACACTTTTCCCCAGTCTTCCTCCCTTTCCGCGTAAACTTTCTTTTGTTTACCCTTGCATTTTGGCAGATACAATTTATACATGTCTTTGGTTGGAATACCATCTATTTTCTTTTTAGCCACTCCAGCAGCTATCAATGCTGCAAACATATCTCTCCTTGACACCTGTGCGTCCGTATCTCGGTTTCGGAGATCCCTGTATCCCTTTCGAATACCTTCTCCTCTGTCACATACTTCGCCTTTAAATGTGAAAGTCTTATCATTGCGCTCTTGTATCCCTAAATCTAGGACCTCTCTGATTGCCCGAATCAGATCTCCAATTTTCTTCCCAGCAGTATTTAATAGCAAGGTCAACATAATGGACCTGTGTGCCGGGATTACGGTACGCATAATCTCTGCCCGAGCCATACCGGGCAGGGGTAGATCCAGGAAATCTCCCTGCAAATTCTTCAGACACCATGTTTGCATGGTAATTTCTTTGATACGCTGTATAATATCATGCATATTATATAATGGTTTGTTACTGATGGGCCAATCTAATACAGTGCTATACCTTGTTTTCTTGGCAGCGGCAACTACTCGAAACAAGTCCGTCATGTCCCCTTGCCAAACTACTGTTCTGATAGCTGCCCTTACCTCGGGATCGGTAGAAATCATAGTGAATCTTTTAACATCTTTTTGATCAATCATAATGTCTCCCACCCCCGATTCATATAATCTCACTAGCCAGCGGTCAATAGGTTCTCCTGGTTTTTGCCCCATGCGATCCAATATCTCACTTACTTCTTGTTGGGTGAAGTCCTCCATTACTTGTGTACCCTCCTGTTCTATAGCTCTACCATTGCTGGTCTGCTTTAATTTACTCCTGACTATGGGACAGGCTTGCTCTATGGGGGGGGGGGGGGGGGGGGGGAGGGGGTATTACTGCCTCCTCCTCACTGTCCATAGAGTCCCATATGTCCCCGTCCCATATCTCTGGATCCCAGTCATCTTTCATAATACATGCTCGTATTTTAGAATGATTTACTCTTCCTCTTCATTTTCTATATTTGTGTTGTGCTACCCGCACAGCGGCTCATTCGGCCACCATCTGATAATGTTCTGCCTTCTGTTTAAACGTCTCTAAGTGACACCTAAGCATAACATTATCTTTGAGGAGGTTGTCTATCTCTCGCTCTAGTTCAACTAATTTCTCTTTCAACATGCTTTTTTGTTCATGACATTTCCTATATCCTGTTAATACTACCCATCCTCTCCATCCAACTGTCCCCAATTCTTTTCCTTTTATTACGGGGACCTGTTGGAGTTGATTTACAATATCTAAAGGTTCTCCTCCTATATCCCAAGCCTCCGCGAGCCCTGTATTCGTAGCCCATTCCTGGGCCAACATTTTATACGGGGTTTTTTCCCATCTGGGAATTTTTAGATCCACCGGGCTTGGTGGTTCGGATGTCTCTTTTCCGTTTTTCCTTTTAAATAGAGACATCCTGTTCGTGACGCCAAATGTTGGGAATGAGAGAGTAAGGTACTCTGACACAATATCTATGACATCATTTATTTATTTTATTTATTTATTTATTTTATTTAACGGTTTTATATACCGACATTCATCAATGATATCACATCGGTTCACAGCGTAACATGAAACTAGTGCCTGTGGCGGCGCTTTACATCGAACAAGTTTAACATAATACAGTTAAAAACATATTGAAACATAATAACTAGAGAGTAAGGAAAGGTAGGGGAAATAAAGCATTAAACTAAAATTAAAATAACATGATTACAAGAGGGTAAAAAGGAGAAAAAAGGGGAGGAAAAGTGACAGAAGAATAAAAATAGATTAATAAATTAATGTAGGCAAAGATTGCAGGTATATACAAAATGTACAATTATAGGGAATAACATAAAATAACAATTGTGCAGGGAAGGGGTGAGGAGAGGGGGGAGAAGAAGGGGTTGGAAGGGAGTAGGGTAACACAGAAGGGATATTAATGTGACATCATGGTAATATATGTTATTTACAGAAAGTTATTTACATAACGCATGATTGCATATGCCATCCAGCAGCCTTCGTGTCATCAGCCTTGTATCGAGGAGTCGTCAGGTCAGCAAAGGCGAGAAGGGGGTTTTCAGTGTCCAGCACTCTATATGTCTATATTGCCTCTATATGTCTATAGAGGCAATATCTCCTACTCCCGCCGGACACTGGAAAGTCCTGCTCTTTTATACCGTGCCGTAAACAAGTATGCCTGCGAGAGAGAAATGATTGATCACTATCCCCCCATGTTATGTATCAACAGTTGCTACTGCCCAGTCGGCTCCATCCTGTCCCTGGCATGTAGGCGGTTGATCAGACGCCATATTCCTAACAGGGAGCCAGAAAGCTGAGCTGCACAACCTGTTTAACAAGAACATGTTTATCCTACAGGTAGTAACTGCTGCTCCGTGCAGGTTACCTCCATGTTTCTGTTAAGGGTAGTAACTGCTGCTCCATGCAGGTTACCTCCATGTTTCTGTTAAGGGCAGTAACTGCTGCTCCCTGCAGGTTACCCCCATGTTTCTGTTAAGGGTAGTAACTGCTGCTCCATGTAGGTTACCCCCGTATTTCTGTTAAGGGTAGTAACTGCTGCTCTGTGCAGGTTAACCCCATGTTTCTGTTAAGGATAGTAACTGCCACTCCCTGCAGGTTACCCCCATGTTTCTGTTAAGGGTAGTAACTGCCGCTCCGTGCAGGTTACCCCCATGTTTCTCTTACGAGTAGTAACTGCCGCTCCCTGCAGGTTACCCCCATGATTCTGTTAAGGGTAGTAATTGCCGCTCCGTGCAGGTTACCCCCATGATTCTGTTAAGGGTAGTAACTGCTGCTCTGTGCAGGTTACCCCCATGTTTCTGTTAAGGGTAGTAACTGCTCCTCCATGCAGGTAACCCCCATGTTTCTCTTACGAGTAGTAGAGATGTGAATCGTGTCCTCGATCGTCTTAACGATCGATTTCGGCTGGGAGGGGAGGGAATCGTATTGTTGCCGTTTGGGGGGGTAAAATATCGTGAAAAATCGTGAAAAATCGTAAAATCGCAAAACCGGCACATTAAAACCCCCTAAAACCCACCCCGACCCTTTAAATTAAATCCCCCACCCTCCCGAACCCCCCCCCCAAATGACTTAAATAACCTGCGGGTCCAGCGGCGGTCCGGAACGGCAGCGGTCCGGAACGGGCTCCTGCTACTGAATCTTGTTGTCTTCAGCCGGCGCCATTTTCCAAAATGGTGCCGAAAAATGGCGGCAGCCATAGACGAACACGATTGGACGGCAGGAGGTCCTTCCGGACCCCCGCTGGACTTTTGGCAAGTCTTGTGGGGGTCAGGAGGCCCCCCCCAAGCTGGCCAAAAGTTCCTGGAGGTCCAGCGGGGGTCAGGGAGCGATTTCCCGCCGCGAATCGTTTTCGTACGGAAAATGGCGCCGGCAGGAGATCGACTGCAGGAGGTCGTTCCGGACCGCTGCCGTTCCGGACCGCCGCTGGACCCGCAGGTTATTTAAGTCATTTGGGGGGGGTTCGGGAGGGTGGGGGATTTAATTTAAAGGGTCGGGGGTGGGTTTTAGGGGGTTTTAGTGTGCCGGCTCACGATTCTAACGATTTATAACGATAAATCGTTAGAATCTCTATTGTATTGTGTTCCATAACGGTTTAAGACGATATTAAAATTATCGGACGATAATTTTAATCGTCCTAAAACGATTCACATCCCTAACGAGTAGTAACTTCCGCTCCCTGCAGGTTACCCCCATGATTCTGTTAAGGGTAGTAATTGCCGCTCCGTGCAGGTTACCCCCATGATTCTGTTAAGGGTAGTAACTGCTGCTCTGTGCAGGTTACCCCCATGTTTCTGTTAAGGGTAGTAACTGCCGCTCCATGCAGGTTACCCTCATGTTTCTCTTAAGAATAGTAACTTCCGCTCCGTGCAGGTTACCCCCATGTTTCTCTTAAGAGTAGTAAGTGCTGCTCCGTGCAGGTTACCCCCATGTTTCTGTTAAGGGTAGTAACTGCTGCTATTTGCAGGTTACCCCCATGTTTCTCTTAAGAGTAGTAACTGCCACTCCCTCTGGTTTAGCTTTTTTATTTATTCCCATCCTCTAGCCTGTTTTCTTATGTTGAGGTGTGCTAAAGGATATTATATGCCCTTATGTACTTATACTCCATTAAACTGGTAGGTTCTGTCACATATATTTCTAAGTATATTTCTTGTCTATTGTGAACCATTTCCTTGTTTATACAGAAAAAGTGGTTTCCTGCATTGTCCCTCCTGATGTAGCCTCGGTGAAACATGCTCCCATATCAGGGGACTGCACATTGTTTGAACTGCTGCCTTTGTTGGAGCTTCCTTTGAATAAAAAGAAATTGATATTTGAAACAGCTTGACTCTTTGGCTACATATTTTATGTATTGACTGTGTATGTAGTGTTTGATAATTCAAACTATACCTCATGTCATACTAAATATAACAAAGGGGGGAATGTAAGGGTGCTTTGAAAATGACTTCCTATGAATCTATTATTACTGCACTGTGAAATTGCATTGATCAGACTTGTAAAACTATTGAAGGTTGCTGACATGCCAAAATATTCTGAAATGCTAGAATGCATGCAAGAAGTTAAAAAGTATGTCAAAGTTCAGCCTTAATGGCCGGATTTTAAAAGGGTTACGCGCATAAGTTATGCATGTAACCCTTTTAAAAGCCCCCTGTGCGCGCCGAGCCTATTTTGCATAGGCTCGGCGGCGTGCGCAAGCCCCGGGACGCACGTAAGTCCTGGGGCTTCGCAAGGGGGGCATGTCAGGGGCATGCTGGGGGCATGGCGCCAGCCTGGGGGCGTGGTTGAGGCCTCTGGACCAGCCCCCGGGTCGGGTGATGGCGCGCCAGCAGCCCGCTGGCATGCGCAAATTTACATCTGCCTCCGGCCGGCATAACTTTGCCAACAAAGGTAGGGGGAAGGGTTAGATAGGGCCGGGGGGAGGGGGGTTAGGGAGGGGAAGGTGCGGGGGGGGTAGAAGGAAAGTTCCCTCCAAGGCCCCTCCGATTTCGGAGCGGCCTCGGAGGGAATGGGCAGCGCGCGCAGGGCTCGGTGTGCGCAAGTTGCACAAATGTGCACCCCCTTGCGTGCGCCGACCCTGGATTTTATAAGATACGGGCGGCTACGTGCGTATCTTATAAAACCCGGCGTACCTTTGTTTGTGCCTGGTGCGCGAACAAAAGTACGTGCGCGCGTAGATTTAGAAAATCTACCCCTAAGTTTTGTTCCTGCCTTCTGGGCTCAGTTTACAATAAATCACATGACTTACAAGAATCCCAACTCATTAACATATATGAGATAAAATTATAATGCCAACCAATTAGGAAAATGTTATGCAAACAAACTAGCTCATTGCTATGTAAATTGGAGGTGATAATCTATTTAATTTGTTGAGTCAACAATGCTCTGAGAGACTGCTTCTGAATTGCCTTGCACTCTCTTGGAATATTCCATACTTTATCTAAAATAAAGATCTTTATTTGAAGCTGCTAGTATTAAGTGTTTATTTTGGTGGTCCAAATCAATAGGTATGATTCTAATATCTTTCACCCTAGTAGTCATGTATGACATTAGTAATATATAAGATCTACTTACAAAAATAAGGATGCCCACAAGTTAAAGAAGAAATCTGATTGCTGATACTTCCATCACAGTCTATAATTTATTATTATTATTATTATTATTATTATTATTATTGTTATAGTGGTCTTCCTCAGTTTTTGGTCTTTGTGTTGCTTATCTTTCTCAGTCTTTTCACGAGGACAAAAGAAGCCTTTCGTAGCTTACCATATGAAAATGGAAATGGTGCCACTTCGATTGAGCTGGAACATCAGGTGACTCAGCACTGCCACGGTGGCCCCTCGCCAGCCACAGGAAACCATGAAAAGCGGCAGGCACAGAGAAAACTCTGCTTCGCCTGTGCGGTGTGCTTCATCTTCATGATTGGAGAGGTTGTAGGTAACATATGACACTTCTAATTTGAGTTGTGCAGTTCAGCCAGGCCTGAATCCTAATAAGTTCAAGTACCAAAGCCTCATGCTTGCTAACGTTTGGCAATTTCTGTGTCTGAAAATAAGAGAATAATGTTGACTCAGCAATACCAAGCAGACTGATTAGAGCAGGGTTTCCTAAACCTGTCCTGGGGACCCCAAAGCCAGTCAGGTTTTCAGAATATCCACAATGAATATGCATGAGATAAATTTACATATTTATTTGATTTGTATTCTGCTTTTTGACACTTCAAAGCAGATTACATTCAGGTACTGTAGGTATTTCCTTACAATCTAAGTTTTTACCTGAGGCAAAGGAGGCTAAAGTGATTTGCCCAAGGTCACAAGGAGCATGATTTTGATTTGAACCCTGATTTCCCTGGTTTGTAGCCCCTAGAATCCTCTTTCACTCCACTCCACTGAGTCTCCATGATATAGAAATGTATCTCATGCATATTCATTGTGGAGGAGGGCCTAACGTGCACTCCTTTACATACCCTCCCCCTCAGTTCAGCTTTCTCAGGTTAAGCATCTGCCTCTTCCTGGGTTAACTCCTGGAAAGTAAATTCTCATTCCTATTTTCCTTTCCCACTATGAACTGGGACTGGCCAAACCTGGCTCTTCAGAAAAGCCTTCCCGCCAGATCCTTATTCCCCCCCCCCCCCCCCCCTCCCGGGCTCTACCCTTCCTCTAAAATGAAAACCCCTTACTGCTATCACCTACCCGGTGTAACCCACCCCACAGCCCCCCCTTACCCAATCATTCCTCCCCACCCTCTCCCTCTCTCCCCCTCCCCCCTCCTCCCCTCTCCCCACCCCCTCCATAGCCATGTATTAAAAGCCTTCCCTCTAGACTCCACCCCCAGTTAACCACCCTAAGACTTGACTTAGATCGCTGTCTATAACTTATCTTCCCAAGCAATGTTGTAATGTTATAATATAAATGTATCTCCTTATAATATAAATGTATTTCGTTATTCCCAAGCAATGTTATAATGTTATAATATAAATGTATCTCGTTATCCCTTATACAAGTTACCACGTTACAATGTAAAATAAGCAAATCTTGCCTTATTTGTTCAGTTATAAGTAAACCGATGTGATATCTCGATCGAATGTTGGTATATAAAAGCAAATAAATAAATAAATAAATGACTTCAGCCAAACTCAAGGGGCCTACTTTTAATTGTGGGTGGCTTAACTTCTCCAGGGTTACCTTTCTCCAGCCTTTCTGTGGTATCAGTTAAAAGTTCCTAAGAGACCCACAATTCCCTCTGAAACATGTCACCATGCAACATTGAAATGGTAAAGTCCCTGGCAGTCTTTAGACAATGGGATATCTCAGATTTTCTTTGTCAGTGCTGTCTCCATGGTATGAACAACTTTTACTCTGTGTGGTACCTGTTCTCAACATCCCATGGAGAGGCTTCCAGAGGTGATATCTCCCTACAGTATGGGATAGCACAGCTGGTCATAAGCTGGCCCCATAGAGTCTTAGATTGGGAATAATCACTTCCCAGAACAATGGAGTATGGAAGCTCAGGAAGTATTCCCACTTCTATTTAGGCTTGTCCAACCAAGGTCATCACTAGGACCTGTCTGGTTGGGTACTGTTATTGGTCACCATATCGTTCATGTAAGGTTTGAACCCATTTCTTGAGCTGCTGTTACCTTTCTGCGAGAGCCTATACTAAACGCTCCATGTTAGCTAATAAGCCTTGTCACTTCAGAGACTTTGCTGCATTTCCTTACTTTATTGAAAAGAAAACAAAATCCTAGTCACTCAACTCTGACTGACTTACTTTTCTGTCTATTCCGGTAGGGCTACCCCCTTGGCCTATTGTATTTTACCCATAGCTACATCTGCAGCTCAGCCTCAGAAAAATATATTCTGACTTTTTTCTCCTGCATGCTTCCCTGCTCTGTGCAGCTCCTTAGGTCAGGATTCCTTAGCACAAGTTCTTGCTCTGTGCAAGACTCAGAGCCAGTCAGAAAACAATTTCTCTTTTCTTCCTTTTTCTGGCATGGGTCTCTGCTTGTACAATTGTTTAGCGCAGAAATCCCCAAACTGACACCATATGTGATACTGTAAGACTTGCCAGAGGACAGATTCAGTCTGGACTATGGATATCCTTTTGCAGGTTTTATTTATTACAATAAAAAATTAACAGAACACAAACCTGCTTTCTTCAGCAGTGCTGGAAACAGACAATCAGCAGTTCAAACACATAAGTCAGTTATTAAAGATCCTGTATCTCCTAGTCTCATTTGGGGCACTCTGTCTTCTCTGGGATCTGCCGTCTTTATCCTATTACCACGGGAAATGCCCTGCAACCAGGATTCCCTTGTGGACAGTCTTCAGATGGACCAGGCGTAAGGGTTAATTTTAAAAGTCCTTTGCATGGAGAAAAGGGGAGATACGAGCATGGCTGGGCCGCGTGTGTACCACACGGATCTTCAGAGGCCTGCAGTCATGCGCATATCTCCAGGTATACACATTATGAAGGAGTTTTGAAAAACAGGTGGGTAGGGCATGGATGGGTCAGGGCAGTGCCATTAAGCAGAGTCCCACACAAGGTTGTGCCAGGATTTGACCAGGCTGCATAATCTGCTGCTGCTTCAGACCACGGGTAAGTATAAAAACAAAAACTTCTACAGTACTTAGTGGGGATTTAGAGTTGGAGATAGTTGGGTAAAAGGGAAGCAGGTTAGGTAGGGGGTTTAGGAAGTTTGCTCCTTTACTGGAGCAGTCTGGGAGGGAACTGGGGAACAGGCCTATTGTGTCGTCTTGCGCATTTACTAAAATCCCCCACACACTTTCACAAGCAAGATGGCACTTGCACGTGCATTAGGGAATTCTTGATAAAGAAGTCTCATATTTGAAATTGAGGAGGTGATTAAATCATTATGGGGGGGGGGGGAGAAATTGTCCAGGAGAAGATGCTTTTTCTCTAAATTATTATAAAACATTTATGCACATTTTGGTACTAAACTTGGCGAATATATATAACAGCATTTTAAAAGGCGATATGTTGCCATCATCTATGGTGCTTGCATCAATTAGTGTTATACTGAAGGAAGGGAAGAATCTCAAATATTGTAGCTTTTATAGACCAATATTCACTACTAATTATGATATCAAGATTTTTGCCAAGGTGTTGACAACTTGTCTTGAGCATTTTCTACCTCATTTGGTACATAAAGATCAAATGGGTTTTGTGAAGGGTCGACAGGGTGCAGACAATAATAATTGAGCTATAAATTTACTATACAGTCCCATTCGCCAGAAATCAAACTCCATTTTTCTTTCTTTGGATATCGATAAGGCATTTGATTGAGTGGAGTTGGCCTTTTTGTTTGCGGTAATGTGGCGAATGCATTTTGGCTCAAATTGTCTTCAATGGGTAGGATGCCTTTACTATGCCCCGAGAACACAAGTCCAAGGGAATGGTTCCGTTTCTGGTCCTTTCCAACGGAGTAGAGGCACCTTCCAGGGTTGTCCTCTCTCACTGTTACATTTTATATTATTTTTGTGTGATTAGAGAGAATCAGGCTATTTTGGAAAAGAGGGGTCAGGATGGGGATGAGCCTAAAATTGCCCTATTTGCAGATGGCATTCTACTTTTTATTGATCATTCTGAAAAGTCTCTGTTAATAGTTTCTGACCTAATTTTGGCTTTTAATAAAGTGTCTGGGTATAAGGTTAACATGGGGAAAACAGAGGTTTTGGATCTAGGATTAAAGCCTGAAGTGAGTGCTAAAATTCAGGCCTAATTTTATTTTAAATGGGCTGCTAATCAGTTAAGTACTTAGGGGTGTATATTGCAAAGAGTTTGAACAGATTATTCACTTTAAACTATGTGCCCCTATTGAAGGCTATTAAGGAGGATTAAGGATAACGAGAATCGGATGATGAAAAAAGCCCTTTATTCAACATTTGCCTGACTCTGGCCGAGTTTCGCTCTTTTATCTAGAGCTGCCTCAGGGGCAACTAAAAACAAATATATGAAACACATGAAAATGTAAAATCAATAAACAGCATATATAGGTGTACAAACTCCAAAATTAAAATAAATTATAACATTGTAAAGCCAGGGGCACTGTTTCCTGTCCCGCGGCATTATTGTTGTTACCTGTAAACCGGACTGATTTGTTTCCCAACAAGAATTTCGGTATATAAAAATTCTAAATAAATAAATAAATAAATATATGTGGGTTAGACATCGAAATGGTGTATAGAAATGATGCAGAAAAAGAACACAGGGCACAATTTGTGTACAGATATACATGGGTCAGATACTGGTTGCAAACACTAATAGGATCATACTGGCGAGGATAACTATATGTGTACAGATATACATGGGTCAGATACTGGTTGCAAACACTAATAGGATCATACTGGCGAGGATAACTATATGTGTACAGATATACATGGGTCAGATACTGGTTGCAAACACTAATAGGAGGAACCTCTCCAGTGTTTTTTGGTTAAAGAGATTTGGGGATTTTGTGGTAGCTTGTCAAAATTTGTATGATTGAATGCGCGAAGTATTTTTGCAGGAGGGGGGAAGAAATTGTTGTGGCAAGGTGTATGGTAGCTAGATTTCAGAAGTTTCCATTTAAACCTTCTTGAAGGGTGGATCCAAGCATGCTGGTCTGTATTTATATGGAATTAATTACATATCTTGTGCGTGATACAAACTACAAAGTGCCTAGAGTCGGGGATACTTTTTTGAAACTTTTTAGTAAAGAAGTGGGATCTGTTTCCACTCTATCAAATGTTACCTAGAGCAGCATCAGGGTGGTGAGGAATTGTGATATTGTAATATGTTATATATGTTCTACCTTTCTTTGCTGAATGATGTACTTCGTATTTTGGGTGGTATGTTTTCGCTCCTGTTTAACTTCTTATTGTATTGTCTTTCATTATTACATTGCTTTCATTGAAACTTAAAAAATCAGAAAATGCCTAGCACCAGCCTGAATTTCATTTGGGCACAAGAGACTTGATTGTTGAATTATACTAACATTGCAAATAATGATCAGCCATGCCAAATAGTAACCCAATTTAGCACCCAACTAACAGGAAGCCATGCATGGGGTTTTATTACCTCACACGTCTGCGTCTGATTTCATCTGAAAAAAGTACATTAGGAGTTTATGGGGCTGAGTCATGAAGATCTTTTACCATAGACACAGAACGGGAGAAAAAACATTAACGCAAGGGTAGGCAACACTAGTCTGGAACCAAAGCCAATCGGGTTTTCAGCATATCCACAATAAATATGCATGAGATGTATTTGCATGCAATGGAGATGATGAATACAAATGTATCTCATGAATATTCAGTATGGATATCTTGAAATCCCAACCGGTTTGTGGTATTCAAGGGCTGCAAATGCCAACCCCTTCCTTAGTGAATCCGTGCCTATGATGAAAAGAAAGGATATTGTTCTGAATTCCTATCTGTCTCATTAAGGCCCCCATTTCTTGCGCTGGAGCACTGAAAGCTGAACCTCTTCCATTTTCTAGGAGGCTACCTGGCCCACAGCCTGGCCATTATGACAGACGCAGCTCACTTGCTGACAGATCTGGGCAGTATGTGCGTCAGTCTCTTTTCCTTGTGGATCTCTTCCCGGACTCCAACCAAGACCATGAACTTTGGCTGGCATCGATCTGGTAAGGATGCACCAGACCATATGCATCACTGTCTTCCCTGACCTTCCAACTCACCCTCATTTTAAAAAATCCATGCTCATACTCACATCCACATCATTTACCTCCATAGCTTCTGTGGAATTTCTCACAAAATATGAATTGTGGCATCTTATTTTATGTATTTATATTCCACTATCAGGCACTTCAAAGTGGATTACATTCAGGTACTGTAGCTATTTTCCTATCTCCAGAGGGAGCACAATTTAAGAGTCCTCTTTACTAAGCATTTTTCTCATAGACACAAAATGGGTCAAAACGTTTAGTAAATGACCTCCTAAGATTGTATCTGAGGCAATGGAGGGTGAAGTGACTTGCCCAAGGTACAAGGAGCAGCACCAGGATTTGAAACCTGCTTTTCCTGGTTTGCTGGCCACTTCTCTATCCCCTAGGCTACTCCTCCACTCTTAATCTGTGTTGGGCCTCCAGGGCAGAAAGAGGGTCTCCTGCATACCATTGAGACTGAGGAGAGGAGGAGGGTCTCCAGGAGGAGGAGCAGAGTGACAGTGCAACCAGAGGTACAACATGACCGAAAATTCAGCGGAAGGACTGCAAACTGGGGCATGTTTAAAGGGTCTGCTTCCATCCCACCCCCTCCTCCGGTACAGGATTCCTGTGAGGGACGAGACCCCACAGCGCCTGGCTGCTACCGTGTTTCCCGATAGTAAGACACCCCTGATAGTAAGACGTAGTGGGAATTTTAGGGGGGTCGGCTAATGTAAGACATCCCCCGAAAGTAAGACGTAGTAAAAAAATTATTTTTAAATACCTGTCGGAGGGCCGCGTGGGTCCAGGCGGCTGGCGGCGGGAGCCGGGTGGTCGCGTGTTACCATAAATCTAGGCCGCGGGTGGGCGCTTGTTCCAGGCGGCGGCAGGGGGGGGGGGCGGGTGGACGCGCGTTAGTTCGAGACGGGCGGCGGGTGGTCGCGTGTTAAATCTAGGCCGGGTCGCACAGGCGCGCCTGTGCGACCCCTGCGATTCGATGCTCAAGGCAGTCACATGCCGTGACGTCACGGCATGTGACTGCCTTGAGCATCGAATCGCAGGGGTCGCATTCATTCACTGCCGGTGGGGGCTGCCCCACCGGCAGTGAATGAATGCGCGCCTGTGCGACCCGGCCTAGATTTAACACGCGACCACCCGCCGCCCGCCGGCCGTCTCGAACTAACGCGCGTCCACCCGCTCCCCCCCCCCCCCCCGCCGCCCGGAACAAGCGCCCACCCGCCCGCGGCCTAGATTTAACACGCGACCACCCGGCTCCCGCCGGCCGCCTGGACCCACGCGGCCCTCCGACAGGTATTTAAAAAATTCGACTGTTTTTCCAATATAAGACATACCCTGAAAGTAAGACATAGTGGGACTTTTGGGGGTAAAAAGAAAGTAAGACGCTGTCTTATATTCGGGGAAACACGGTAGTACACCCTAGCTTGCACAATCTCTACTATTTCACTTATGCTGCTTTCAATGCTCAGATTTCTGGGGAAGGGGGAGGTTTTGCACCCCTAGTCAAGACCAAGGAATAAAGGGATGAAGTGCGTCCAGCCCAACGCACAGGTTAATGAGTATTCAGACGCATGTTTTGGATGCACGTCCATAACCCCTGATGCAATAAGGGGATCGGCGCTTCCAAACTTGTGCATAGCTAATAGCAGTCATCACAAGTAAATTCCATGTAGATGAGAATATTAGCTCTTCCCCTGCGATGCAAAAAATCCCCGTGCACCCAAGGCACGCTTTTTAACACGGAAAATTTTTCATCTTCTCGGAGCAGGCATAAAATCATCCTGCATGTCAAGGGCTCAACTTAAAAACCATAAAAACTGCTTTTCTGTGGTTTCTCCTACTTAATATCATTGCGATACTAAACAGGAAGAACCATAGAAAGCAGCACTATGCAAAAAAATGTTTTGACATAAAAAAAAATTTCAGGGCGTACAATATACACGCTCTGGGCTGCGAGATACAACGGATGCTCGTAAATTGAGCGTCCATTTCCTATCCCATGCACAGCCTTGTCTCCTGGGCACCAGATGACATGGACATGCTAGGGATGCCTACAATTTATCCACAGTGCATCCTTTTTAGTGCAGCAGCAGCTAATTTTGTTTATTGCATCGGATACCCAGGGGAGATGATTGTGCACACAGTTAAAAAATGTGGGGCGGATTTTAAAAGCCCTGCTCGCGTAAATCCGCCTGGATTTATGCGAGCAGGGCCCTCGCGCACCGGCGCGCCTATTTTGCATAGGCTGCCGGCGCGCGCAGAGCCCCGGGACGCGCGTAAGTCCCGGGGTTTTTTTAGGGGGCGTGTCGGGGGCGGGGCCGAATGACGCGGCGTTTTGGGGGCGGGATGGGGCATTTCGGGGGCGGGCCCGGGGGCGTGGTTTCGGCCCAGGGCGTTCCGGGGGTGAGGCCGCGCCCTCCTGAACCGCCCCTGGGTTGGGTCTCGGCGCGCCAGCAGCCCCCTGGCGCGCGTGGATTTACGTCTCCCTCCGGGAGGCGTAAATCCATGGATAAAGGTGGAGGGAGGTTTACATAGGGCCGGGGGGGGTGGGTTAGGTAGGGGAAGGGAGGGGAAGGGGAGGGGAGGGCGAAAGAAAGTTCCCTCCGAGGCCGCTCCGATTTCGGAGCGGCCTCGGAGGGAACGGAGACAGGCTGCACGGCTCGGCGCGCACCGGCTGCCCAAAATCGGCAGCCTTGCGCGCGCCGATCCAGGATTTTAGAAGATACGTGCGGTTACGCGCGTATCTTGTAAAATCCAGCGTACTTTTGTTTGCACCTGGTGCGCGAACAAAAGTACGCGAACGCGCTTTTTTTTTTAAATCTACCCCTGTATGTCCAGTTTGGACGCAAGTTTTTTGTGTGTCCATATTGCATCGGCCTGAAAGAGAGGTATCTGGGTCCATTTACAGATGAGGTCTCTGGGCTCAGGCCTTAATATTCCATTCCTTAAAATTATCTTTAATATAAGAAACATTACACTGAAAATACAAAAATCAAATCCAGCTTGTAATCTTCAAAAAAACAAAACCACGTTCAGATATACTATAAATTATGAAGTGACAGTGCTTTCTGTCCCAGCTGTTCCAGCTATGTGCCACATCATTCTCACCAAGGGGAACAATAATCTAAACTGAGTATCTGCAATCTCCAGCTTGTGAAGCCTTCATCTCCTCTCTTGAAGCGATGGGATTTACACAAATTATACACTCCCCCACATACAAGGCTGGTCACACCCTTGACCTCATTTTCACTAACTCCGCCATCAATACTCTCAACTCCCCATCATGTCTTTCCGTACCATGGTCTGACCACACCATCATTAAAACTACCCTCGCACTAAACAGCCTACCCCCTCCCTCCCTCTCACCTCAACCACGCTCCTTTGAATACCGAAAAACTTGTCCTTTAGATATCCTCACAACAGCATGCTCAAGCATACCCGACCAAATTTACCTCTCCTCAGCTGACAACGCCATCTCCACCTGGTTCAAGGTTACCCTTAATATTGTGAACCAAACCTGCCCTATTTCTTTGAAAACTATTAAACCTGCCCAACTAAACAAAAAACCATGGTACTCACCTGAACTCAAAAATCTCAAAACACTCCTCAGAACCTCAGAAAGACATTGGCGTAAACACCCCTCCCCAGCTGCAAAAACCTCCTACTATCAACTCATGCACAATTACAGGAAAGCTATTCTTCAAACTAAGCGAGAATATTATGCAAAAAAAATTCACAATCTACAATACAACGCCAAGGCTCTCTTCACTATGATATCTAACCTTACCAGTTCCACTCTAACCCAACCACAAGAACCTACATCTAAAAAGCGGTGCAATGAATCAGCTTACTTCTTTCTAAACAAAGTCACCTCAATCACCGCTCAGTTTTCCCTCAGCTCTGACAATGTGATACTTCCCAATATCACTCAGTCAGCTACACTCTCGTCCTTTGAACTCTCCTCCTCCCTGGAAATAGAAAATATATTAAAAAAGATGAGACCTTCCTCACACCCTTCTGAAACTATTCCCACCAAGCTCCTCTTATCTATTCCTAAAACCATTTCTAAACCTCTCTCTAACATACTCAACCAATCCTTGGAACAAGGCTCTGTCCCTAACATACTAAAACAAGCTGTGGTTAAACCTATTCTTAAAAAATCCAATCTTGATCCCTCTATTTTATCTAATTTCAGACCTATCTCCAATCTCTATTTCCTCTCCAAAATCCTAGAAAAACTAGTCAATTCTCGCCTATCAGAATATCTTGACCAACATAATATCCTCTCTTCCACACAATATGGTTTCCGGAAACACCTCAGTACTGAAACCTTGCTTCTTTCCCTAACAGACACTATAATCAAAGGAATGGACAGTGGTAACTCCTATATTCTGGCCATGTTAGACATTTCCGCAACTTTTGATACTGTTAATCACAAGATTAAACACTTAATCACAAGTGTTCTGATTTGTTCCAAGATTTGTTCCATGTAAACTGCCCCCAGCAGTTTTGTTCTTTTACTATTTATTTAGATCAAGTGTTCTGATTTGTTCCATGTAAACTGCCCCCGGCAGTAGTTCTTACTGTTATCTGTAAACCGGAGTGATATGTATTGTATACAGGAACTCCCGGTATATAAAAACTATAAATAAATAAATAAATAAACAAGATCCTTATTAATATCCTCATGAGTATTGGTATCACTGGAACTGCTCTTTCATGGTTAAAGTCCTACCTACAAAATCGACACTACTCAGTTACTATTGATAATTATGAATCTGACCCGATCAGCCTTGACCGAGGCGTTCCCCAAGGTTCCTCTCTCTCCTCAACATTATTTAACTTATACATGCTCCCTCTTGCCAATCTCCTTACCAGTCTAGGTATCAAACACTTCATCTACGCAGATGATGTGCAAATTCTCCTCCCCTTTACAGACTCCCTTCAAACCGCCCTCCAAAACTGGGAATCCTGCCTCACCTCTATTAACCAACTACTCACTGACATGCACCTGACTCTCAATCCTCAGAAAACTGAACTCCTCATCATCTCCTCTAAACGCCCTTTACCACCCATTCCCCCATCCTACTCATCCACAACCTTCCCCACTCACACTCGTAGCCTGGGTGTTTTGATTGATGACCAACTCACCCTTAAACCCTTTATAAAATCTATCCTCAGTGACTGCTACTTCAAGCTGCAAATGATCAAAAAACTCAGACCATTGCTTTACTTCACCGACTTTCGCAACGTTCTACAGTCTATTATTTTTTCCAAAATAGACTATTGTAATGCCCTTCTCCTTGGCCTCCCTGCCACCCATACCAAACCTTTACAACTTTTACAGAATGCCTCAGCACGCATCCTTACAAACTCTAAAAAGAGAGACCATATCACACCAACACTCATAGGGCTACATTGGCTACCAATTAAATCAAGAATCCTATACAAAACCTTATCCCTCATCCATAAATGCATCATAAATGAGAGCACTCACTGGATCAACCCTCCATTCACACCACGTACCTCCATAAGACCTACTCGTTCCACCCATCAAGGAACGCTCCGATCAAATCCACTAAACTTACCTCCACAACAAAAAGAGCCTTTTCACTGGCTGGCCCTACCCTACATCAAACCAACTAAGGTACCTGGTATTATATTTATCAACAATAATACTGTAGAACCACATGCAATTGCTAATTGTAATTGATTTTGTATTTGCAGGACCTCTGATCTACGTGAGTCTGTAACACATCCAGACCCATTAGTAGTTTACAGGTCCAAAATTACTTTATTAATCACGAAACTATCACGAAACTACTCTTTTTTTTTAGTTTTCTTTACTTTTTTTGGAAAAACTTTTTTGAGTTTTTTCTATAAAATATTAGTAGACCCCGATTGTTAATTTTTGCATCACCATGCCACAATTTTAGACAGAGTAAAGCTCTCACGTTTGTATGATCAATCATTCATAGTACTCATAGTCATTCATGCAAAGTACTCATCTCTTGTGAAGTTCCCAACGCTCTATTCGTCATTTGACATCGTCCCGACACGATCGTGTTTCGGACCGCCCTGGTCCTGCTTCAGGGGTAGCGTTTAATCCAAGAAAAACGGGTCTTCAGCAATGGCTGTTCTTGCGGTTCCATTTGTTGTGCCTGATTTTATCTCCGGTCGCCATCCTCGACGGCCATTTTATCCAAAGCATGGCAGCTCTTCCGGTTTATATACGCAATGCCGGCATCCGGTTTCGCCAACCTCAGTCTTCTATCAGGTTGTGTTATTATCATTAAAGGTATAGTAAAGCACTGGGTTATAGGCTTCAATTGCATCGTCCTCTATTATGGATGTTGTAACAGGACGAAAAATTATAGCAAGTATTCAATTTGATCATTAAATGATGAACAAAGCAGCGAAAATACACTCCCATTCCAACGGGAGGTCGTTCAGCGGGGGTTCCGGACCGCCGCTGAACGACCTCCTGCAGTCGATCTCCTGCCGGCGCCATTTTCCGTACGGAAAACGATTCACGGCAGGAGATCGTTTTCCGGACCCCCGCTGGACCCCCAGGGACTTTTGGCCAGCTTGGGGGGGCCTCCTGACCCCCACAAGACTTGCCAAAAGTCCAGCGGGGGTCCGGAACGACCTCCTGCAGTCGAATCGTGTTGGTCTATGGCCGCCGCCATTTTTTGCCGCCATTTTGAAAAATGGCGCCGGCTGAAGACAACATGATTCGCGGCAGGAGGCCGTTCCAGACCGCTGCCGTTCCGGACCGCTGCTGGACCCCCAGGTAATTTAAGGCATTTGGGGGGGGGGGGTTCGGGGGGGGGGGGGGTTTAATTTAAAGGGTCGGGGGTGGGTTTTAGGGGGTTTTAGTGTGCCGGTTTTCCTGCCCTCCCCCTTCCCCCGATTTACGATTTTTTGACGATAAATCGGGGGAATTGGTATTGTATCGTGGCCCTAACGATTTTTGACGATTTTAAATATATCGGACGATATTTTAAATCGTCAAAAAACGATTCACATCCCTACTTCCCACCGGCTACCAATAGGGATATGTAGGAAGGCTTTATAAGCAGTAGCCTCATCTACTCTCCTCTGGTTTGTTCTGAGTCTTTGATACTCCACCATAAGGAATTTCTCTGATTTCTTGAAAGTCCACCACCCTCTGTCCTTTCTATTCCTGGCAGAGGATGTGTCAAAGATTACTACTGGGACTTTGCTGTTACCCATACCTTTGAGTGGCTGGCCCCAACCCCTATATCCCCCAGATATTCCTAATCTATTCTGTCTCCACCAGCTCACTCCCCTTATTATCTGGAACCATGATGCCTCCTTTCCCTCCTGAAACTGGCCTTTTCCCCTGTCAGCTGGTTGAGGCCGCTCGGTTTCCTCTTGATCTGGCTTGCGGGGCTCCCGTGAGTCTGCTCTTAAGAGAGTGCGTTCTCTAGCGAGCTGCATAATCTCCTCTTCCCTTGGCAACCCCCCTGAAATATCTTGCAGTTCTCCCTGAAGCTGATTTGTCTTGTCTCCCCACCTCTGCAATGCCGGGCCTTCCTCAACCGACTGCACTAGGCCACAGGGCTGTTCCTCATCCTGGATTCCCAAAGTCTGCTTGTCCCACTCCACTGGCAACTGACCCTTCTCCCCCAGGTAGGGGCCATCCTCCCCCCCACCTGATTGAGTCTGACCGTGATGGCCTTGGGCTTCAGATACTTCACTAACTTCTGGCCTCACTGCTCTGGACTTGACTGGACAGGTAGACCCCGAGTGAAATGCACACTGAGTCTCGCTGGTATCTAAGCATGCTCTCTGCTCTTCTTTCAACTTCTCTAACTCTAGATTCAAATTCATTTTCTCGATCTCCGCCTCCCTGCGTAACAACTTTTCTGCGTCCAGAGCCTCCTGCAGTGCAGTAACCTGAAGTTGCCGTTCCTCTTCTTTCTGAGTTAGCTGTCTGACCCTGGCGTCAACTGAGACCTCCAGCGCTGCCTTTTCCTCCAAAATCTTGTAATTTTGGTCTTGCAGCCCCTTGAACCTGTCTTCCATCTCCCGTTGCTGAGTAGCATGCACCTCAGCCTCCTGATCTAATAACTGTTTTAATCTAGCAGCTTCCTCTTCAGCAGTTTCCCGAAGTTGCTGCTGGGTGGCTACAAGGTCAGAGAGCTCCTGGCACTTTGCCTCCCACCTTTTCACCACAGCTTCCTGCATACTCCTCTGTTCCTCTATCACCCTTGTCCACCTTTCTTCTGACTCAGCATTACTCTGCTGTGCTTGCTGCAGCTTCCCCTGCAGGCATGCAACTTCCCCCTTAGTGGCCGAATGGCTATCGAGTAATCCGGACATTAGCAACTGCAACTGCTGATTTTGTTCTATCTGCTGCTGCAATAAACTCAGGGCTGTCCCCAACTCCAGCTCTACCTTCACCTTCTCCTGAAGGGCTAGTGCTAGTTGTTGGGCCAAGGACCCTCCTACAGAGTCCTGATCCACTCTTCCCACTGGCTTGCGCAGACTCTCCTGCTCAACCCGGATGCCTTGTACTGAGGAAACTTTCTCTTCTTCTATCCTCTTCCCAAAATCAGCTTGCTTCTTTCTTGCTTTCTTCCCCTTTAGACCTGGAGTCTTACCTACTTCTAGGCTTCCTTCCACACTCCCTATCTTCAAATAACCCTCCCCCTTTTGACCACTGCAAAGGGAGTCTCTTACTACGTTGTCACTGGTGCTGCTTTCCTGTTCAGTATCAGCAGTGCTCAACCCCTCTGGAGCCAGGCCCCCTTCTCTGGCTGGGAAACAAGCTTGGAGAAATTCCTCCCTTTTATTCCCCTCTACTGCCCCTTCCTGCCCAGAGTGTGCCTCTCCTACCTCGTGGGATTCTGCTGAAAGACAAACCCCCGGGAAGACATCTGGGTCACCTGCACCTTGAGACTGTGAGGTATTCTCTCCATCCTCCCCCATCATTATCTGCCTCGCGTGACCCCCCTCCATCTTCTGGGTCTTATTGTCCTTACTAAAACCGTGCAAAACACCCCTCGACTGTTCCGCCTTAAAACCACCCCTATTCTCAACCTGGGTACAAACGTTGAGGGTGCCTATACTCTCACCCCTTCCATGCGGAGACCCCTCAAGGTCCGTCCCTTCCCCAACCCACTCTCTGTATAGCATTTCCAGTGGGTCTTTGGGACAAGCCTTCCCTACATGGCTGTCTTCTCCACAAATCTGGCAAGAGGTACTGCCCCCCCCCCCCCGGCTTCTACCTTTTTTCCCATTTCTTTGGTGTGTCCCTTGGGCTCCTCTACGTACGACACTTCCTGTGCTAGACCCTAACTTTGCCACCTTAATCTCCTGCCCCTCTCTGTGTACTTCCTCACACGGGCAGTCTTCCTTAACCTGGTCTGGCTGCGGGCCCCATAAGCATTCCTCTCTCTCCTTTTTAGGACCCTTCCAGGCCATTTCTATCTTTGGCCGCTGGTTGGTGGGTTCAGTCCCACCCCCTGGGGATCTAGCCTTCTTGGCCCCTGCTGTGTCAATCTCCTGCAGTTCCTCGTATATCCCTTTCTCCTGAGGACCCTGCTCCTTATTCCAGCCCCCCTGGCTGCCTATAAAACCACTAATTTTAACATCACCATCTACACCCTGTTGAAACAGTCCCAGTGATTTCTTAACAGAAGCCCTTAACAGAAACATGGGGGTAACCTGCTCGGAGCGGCAGTTACTGCCCTTAACAGAAACATGGGGGTAACCTGCATGGAACGGCAGTTACTACACTTCAGAAACATGGGGATAACCTGCATGAAGCAGAAGTTACTACCCTTAACAGAAACATGGGGGTAACCTGCACGGAGCGGCAGTTGCTGCCCTTAACAGAAACATGGGGGTAACCTGCACGGAGCGGCAGTTACTGCCCTTAACAGAAACATGGGGGTAACCTGCATGGAACGGCAGTTACTACACTTAACAGAAACATGGGGATAACCTGCATGAAGCAGCAGTTACTACCCTTAACAGAAACATGGGGGTAACCTGCACGGAGCGGCAGTTGCTGCCCTTAACAGAAACATGGGGGTAACCTGCATGGAGCGGCAGTTGCTGCCCTTAACAGAAACATGGGGCTAACCTGCACGGAGCGGCAGTTATTACCCTTAACAGAAACATGGGGGTAACCTGCATGGAGCGGCAGTTACTCCCCTTATCAGAAACATGGAGGTAACCTGCATGGAACCGCAGTTACTACCCTTAACAGAAACATGGGGGTAACCTGCACAGAGCGGCAGTTACTGCCCTTAACAGAAACATGGGGGTAACCTGCATGGAACGTCAGTTACTACAGTTAACAGAAACATGGGGGTAACCTGCATGGAGCGGCAGTTACTACACTTAACAGAAACATGGGGGTAACCTGCATGGAGCGGCAGTTACTATCCTTAACAGAAACATGGGGGTAACCTGCATGGAACCGCAGTTACTACCCTTAACAGAAACATGGGGGTAACCTGCACGGAGCGGCAGTTACTACACTTAACAGAAACATGGGGGTAACCTGCATGGAGCAGCAGTTACTACACTTAACAGAAACAAAGGGGTAACCTGCACGGAGCGGCAGTTACTACACTTAACAGAAACATGGGGGTATCCTGCATGGAGTGGCAGTTACTACCCTTAACAGAAACATGGGGGTAACCTGCATGGAACGGCAGTTACTACACTTAACAGAAACATGGGGATAACCTGCATGAAGCAGCAGTTACTACCCTTAACAGAAACATGGGGGTAACCTGCATGGAGCGGCAGTTGCTGCCCTTAACAGAAACATGGGGGTAACCTGCTCGGAGCGGCAGTTACTGCCCTTAACAGAAACATGGGGGTAACCTGCATGGAACGGCAGTTACTACACTTAACAGAAACATGGGGATAACCTGCATGAAGCAGCAGTTACTACCCTTAACAGAAACATGGGGGTAACCTGCACGGAGCGGCAGTTGCTGCCCTTAACAGAAACAATGGGGTAACCTGCATGGAGCGGCAGTTGCTGCCCTTAACAGAAACATGGGGGTAACCTGCACGGAGCGGCAGTTACTGCCCTTAACAGAAACATGGGGGTAACCTGCATGGAACGGCAGTTACTACACTTAACAGAAACATGGGGATAACCTGCATGAAGCAGCAGTTACTACCCTTAACAGAAACATGGGGGTAACCTGCACGGAGCGGCAGTTGCTGCCCTTAACAGAAACATGGGGGTAACCTGCATGGAGCGGCAGTTGCTGCCCTTAACAGAAACATGGGGCTAACCTGCACGGAGCGGCAGTTATTACCCTTAACAGAAACATGGGGGTAACCTGCATGGAGCGGCAGTTACTCCCCTTATCAGAAACATGGAGGTAACCTGCATGGAACCGCAGTTACTACCCTTAACAGAAACATGGGGGTAACCTGCACAGAGCGGCAGTTACTGCCCTTAACAGAAACATGGGGGTAACCTGCATGGAACGGCAGTTACTACACTTAACAGAAACATGGGGGTAACCTGCATGGAGCGGCAGTTACTATCCTTAACAGAAACATGGGGGTAACCTGCATGGAACCGCAGTTACTACCCTTAACAGAAACATGGGGGTAACCTGCACGGAGCGGCAGTTACTACACTTAACAGAAACATGGGGGTAACCTGCATGGAGCGGCAGTTACTACACTTAACAGAAACAAGGGGGTAACCTGCACGGAGCGGCAGTTACTACACTTAACAGAAACATGGGGGTATCCTGCATGGAGTGGCAGTTACTACCCTTAACAGAAACATGGGGGTAACCTGCATGGAACGGCAGTTACTACACTTAACAGAAACATGGGGATAACCTGCATGAAGCAGCAGTTACTACCCTTAACAGAAACATGGGGGTAACCTGCATGGAGCGGCAGTTGCTGCCCTTAACAGAAACATGGGGCTAACCTGCACGGAGCGGCAGTTATTACCCTTAACAGAAACATGGGGGTAACCTGCATGGAGCGGCAGTTACTCCCCTTATCAGAAACATGGAGGTAACCTGCACGGAGCAGCAGTTACTACCCTTAACAGAAACATGGGGGTAACCTGCACAGAGCGGCAGTTACTGCCCTTAACAGAAACATGGGGGTAACCTGCATGGAGCGGCAGTTACTACACTTAACAGAAACATGGGGGTAACCTGCACGGAGCGGCAGTTACTACACTTAACAGAAACATGGGGGTAACCTGCATGGAGCGGCAGTTACTATCCTTAACAGAAACATGGGGGTAACCTGCATGGAACCGCAGTTACTACCCTTAACAGAAACATGGGGGTAACCTGCACGGAGCGGCAGTTACTACACTTAACAGAAACATGGGGGTAACCTGCATGGAGCGGCAGTTACTACACTTAACAGAAACAAGGGGGTAACCTGCACGGAGCGGCAGTTACTACACTTAACAGAAACATGGGGGTATCCTGCATGGAGTGGCAGTTACTACCCTTAACAGAAACATGGGAGTGACCTGCATAGAGCGGCAATTACTACCCTTAACAGAAACATGGGGGTAACCTGCATGGAACGGCAGTTACTACCCTTAACAGAAACATGGGGGTAACCTGCATGGAACGACAGTTATTACCCGTAACAGAAACATGGGGGTAACCTGCACGGAGCGGCAGTTACTACACTTAACAGAAACATGGGGGTAACCTGCACGGAGCGGCAGTTACTACACTTAACAGAAACATGGGGGTAACCTGCACGGAGCGGCAGTTACTACACTTAACAGAAACATGGGGGTAACCTGCACGGAGTGGCAGTTACTTCACTTAACAGAAACATGGGGGTAACCTGCAAGGAGCGGCAGTTAGTATTATAACAATTTGCTGGTTGATTGAATGGACCATTTGCTCTTTTTGTGCCGTCATAATTCTTTTAGTATCTTTTAATCGAATCGCTAGTATGCTAGTATGTTAGATTTCATTAAGTTAAAATGTTGTTTCTCTTAATGTTTTAAGCAATTTAATTTAATTTATTTAATTATTTACCCAGTTCTTCATTTCCTTGTTATATGTAAGACACATGTGTTATGTCATCCCAAAGTTATATGTAAACCGGAGTGATTGGTAACTTGTTACCAGAACCTCCGTATGTAAAAAATGTTAAATAAAAAAAATAAAATAAAAAAATTTTAACACAACATAATGTAACATAACATTGCATAAACAAACCTTAATTAGTAGACAAAAATGAAGCAGAACTGGGGGGGTGGAAGAATGGGGCCAGGACTAGGGCTGCCATGAACTCTCACTCTCCCCCACCCTTAAATTATCTTCTCTTGTCCTCATGGTTTCAGAGAGCATTGCCTTAGTAATTTGGCAAAAAATAGAGGCATTCAGGAAAGAGTGTAGAATGGCTAAAAGGCTGGAAAGTACACTTTTGTTTACCCATACTCCTGGGGCACGTAGCTGCTTAAAAGCATTGCTGACTTCCTGTGTGCACTTTCTGGCACAGTCAGTCAGAGAGACAGGATAACGTTTCCCATCCTTAGAATGCCAGGTCGGCACAAGATTGCTTTCATCCTTGGAAAATAGAGGCATTCAGGAAAGAGTGTAGAATGGCTAAAAGGCTGGAAAGTACACTTTTGTTTACCCATACTCCTGGGGCACGTAGCTGCTTAAAAGCATTGCTGACTTCCTGTGTGCACTTTCTGGCACAGTCAGAGAGACAGGATAACGTTTCCCATCCTTGGAATGCCAGGTTGGCACAAGATTGCTTTCATCCTTGGAAGACTGCATTGGCCATGAATACTTTACTTTGAGATAGGCCAAAATACATAGGGTAGCTTTTCTAAACTTTGCCTGTGTAAAAATGCGCATAGACTTGCATAAGATGCTCTGTATTTTATAAATGTCACAAATACACATGGGGGCAGATTTTAAGAGCCCTGCTCGCCTAAATCCGCCTAAATCCGGGTGGATTTAGGCGAGCAGGCCCCTGCGCGCTGGTGGGCCTATTTTACATAGGCCTACCGGCGCGCGCAGAGCCCCGGGACTCGCGTAAGTCCCGGGGTTTTCTGAGGGGGGCATGTCGGGGGGCGGGCCCGATCCGCGCGGCGTTCTCGGGGCGTGTCGGGAGCGTTTCGGGGGCGGGCCCGGGGGGCGTGGTTACGGCCCGGGGTGGTCCAGGGGCATGGCCGCGCCCTCCGGACCCGCCCCCAGGTTGCGTCCCGGCGCGCCTGCGGCCCGCTGGCGCACAGGGATTTTAGCAGATACGCGGCTCCGCGCGTATCTGCTAAAATCCAGCGTACTTTTGCTTGCGCCTGATGTGCCAGCAAAAGTACGCCAAATCGCGCGGTTTGAAAATCTACCCCATGGATTTTCCCCTTTGCATGCATCCATATGCGCATGTCCCCAAAAACCTTTAAGCAAAAGCTCAAGACATGGCTCTTCACTAAAGCCTACACATGACCTTCACATGTTCCTTCTCAGCCCTACTTACCCTCCCCTTTATACCTCCTCAATCTTTTATCCATTAAGTTAAGACACTGAAGATGTCACCCCCCTCCCTGACCCCTCACTCCTACCTCCATCTTACAGCAGTCAACACCAGTTTCATTCCTACCTTTTTCATCCCTAGCACCTTTCTTGCTATTTTATAAAACCGAAGAATTTGCTGTTTTTAACAGCCTTACATGTATATAATCCCTTCCTCCTTTACCTTATTCTCTTCTTCCCCTATTTAAACTCATACTCCCTCACTCCTTTTCCCCCCCTACAATTCTCCCTTGATTCTATAATAAATTGTAATATTACAACTAATCCATATAATATTATCACCATATATCTATTTATATCTTTATAACATGTTTTTTGTTAATGCATTTAACTGTTTTAATGTAAAGTTTCTCAGTTGTTTTCTTACTGTTTTATGTACAACGCAATTGCGGATTTTTGTTCTATGTACACCGACGTGATATCTCTGATGAGCGGCGGTATATAAAAACAAATAAATAAATAAATAAATAAATAAATAAATAATAAGGAAGTAATCTAGGTGCATTCCAGGGAGGGGCCAGCACTTACACACATTTTTTGCTATATGAAAAGAAGCGTGCGTACATTTTCCAATTTGCTCATGTATTTTTACATCTGTTAATTATCTGGTGTATGTGATGCAGTGCGCACTGGGTGGGAGCTCAGGCTGAAGAACCAGGAAGGACTAGATGAACTGCTGTACTAATTTATGTGCGGATATATTAAAATTGGCTGACTTACATGCATATATCAGGTCTTATGCAAGTAAGTCTTTCTTGTCTTTTGCACATAAAATGTACAAGTATATATTATTAAAATTGGTAGGAAAAGTAGATATATTTATTCATGCATTTGCATAAGAGGTATCAATGCATTGCATTTATTTGTGTGTAAGCATAGATATGTGCATATGTTTCAGAGTAAACATACAGGTATTTTATAATACATGCATTTGTGATATACACAGGTTATAATATACTATGGAAAAACTATGCATGCTCATATATGCATGCATATACCATCATGTGTACATGATTGAAAGTTATCCTCCCAATCTGTCCCCTTGAGTTGGGAGAAAGGATCAGCCTGGATTCCGCTCTGGTTTATTAAGGAGCCTCCTGATATCTGAACACAACATGAAAACCTGGTCACAAGCAGGGTAGAAAATTCCGATTGCATTTCTATTCTTAGCAAAAGCTTACTAGACACGTGCAGAAAATAATTGTTTGAATTTTGTACCATACAGACAATCCCATATTTTCACCTTACGCACATAACTCTACGTTGAAAATTCACAGGTTGTCCCGAGTAGGTGTAACTTTCTGCCTGAACATTTACGCAGATACTTTTGAGAATTGAAAGTTTACATGAGAATGCTTTCCCTCCTTCACCTCTGATCCCCCACCCCATGAATACCTCTCTTGCTAGTTGCTTTGAAATTCAAGGCCTAGAATATTACTTTTCCCTTCAGAGAGAAACAGAGTTACATAGATGCCTGCTGCTGAATAGGTATTTGGGAACGGAAGAGCTCAAGTACCTCAGGAGAATAATTGAGTGCGTTTAAAAGACAAAATGAAAGACTGGAATTTATGGGAAGCAAAAAACAGAAACAAATCCGGCTTGTCTGAGGGAAAGATGGGGGTCAGTAAGAGTGATGGTGCCAGATTGTCTCATGGCTGCCTCGCTGTCCCTATGTGACTGCTCCGTCAGGGCCTCCTGCACACATCAGCTTACAGGGAACAGAGACCTCACGCACTTCCTCTGCAGAAGTTGATTCGCTGCCTTGTCTTGCATGCTTTGCAGAGATTCTTGGGGCACTGGCCTCGGTGGTTTCCATCTGGATTGTGACTGGTGTGCTGGTTTATCTTGCCACAGCAAGGATCATCAGTAACGACTTTGAGATCCATGGACATGTCATGCTGATCACATCTGGCTGTGCTGTGGGAGTCAACCTCATGTGAGTCCTGTTACTATGGTTTGAGATACAGAGGAAAGAAATATAGAGAGCCAGCATGTGGATATGTTATCCAGCTTATGTTATATAAAGTTACAATAACAGCATGATACTAGGAGCGAGTAGGAGACTCCTGCACCCGCAGCAGGGGGTCAGGAGGGATCCAGGGCTGGAAAGCATGTGGATATGTTATCCATCTTATGTTATATAAAGTTATAATAACAGCATGATACTAGGAGCGAGTAGGAGACTCCTGCACCCCCAGCAGGGACCCAGGGCTGGAAAGCATGTGGATATGTTATCCATCCTATGTTATATAAAGTTATAATAACAGCATGATACTAGGAGTGAGTAGGAGACTCCTGCACCCCCAGCAGGGACCCAGGGCTGGAAAGCATGTGGATATGTTATCCATCTTATGTTATATAAAGGTATAATAACAGCATGATACTAGGAGCGAGTAGGAGACTCCTGCACCCCCAGCAGGGACCCAGGGCTGGAAAGCATGTGGATATGTTATCCATCTTATGTTATATAAAGGTATAATAACAGCATGATACTAGGAGTGAGTAGGAGACTCCTGCACCCCCAGCAGGGATCCAGGGCTGGAAAGCATGTGGATATGTTATCCGGCTTATGTTATATAAAGTTATAATAACAGCATGATACTAGGAGCGAGTAGGAGACTCCTGCACCCCCAGCAGGGACCCAGGGCTGGAAAGCATGTGGATATGTTATCCGGCTTATGTTATATAAAGGTATAATAACAGCATGATACTAGGAGCGAGTAGGAGACTCCTGCACCCCCAGCAGGGACCCAGGGCTGGAAAGCATGTGGATATGTTATCCAGCTTATGTTATATAAAGTTATAATAACAGCATGATACTAGGAGCGAGTAGGAGACTCCTGCACCCCCAGCAGGGATCCAGGGCTGGAAAGCATGTGGATATGTTATCCAGCTTATGTTATATAAAGGTATAATAACAGCATGATACCAGGAGCGAGTAGGAGACTCCTGCACCCCCAGCAGGGGGTCAGGAGGGATCCAGGGCTGGAAAGCATGTGGATATGTTATCCATCTTATGTTATATAAAGTTATAATAACAGCATGATACTAGGAGTGAGTAGGAGACTCCTGCACCCCCAGCAGGGGGTCAGGAGGGATCCAGGGCTGGAAAGCATGTGGATATGTTATCCATCTTATGTTATACAAAGTTATAATAACAGCATGATACTAGGAGCGAGTAGGAGACTCCTGCACCCCCAGCAGGGACCCAGGGCTGGAAAGCATGTGGATATGTTATCCAGCTTATGTTATATAAAGTTATAATAGCAGCATGATACTAGGAGCGAGTAGGAGACTCCTGCACCCCCAGCAGGGATCCAGGGCTGGAAAGCATGTGGATATGTTATCCAGCTTATGTTATATAAAGGTATAATAACAGCATGATACCAGGAGCGAGTAGGAGACTCCTGCACCCCCAGCAGGGGGTCAGGAGGGATCCAGGGCTGGAAAGCATGTGGATATGTTATCCATCTTATGTTATATAAAGTTATAATAACAGCATGATACTAGGAGTGAGTAGGAGACTCCTGCACCCCCAGCAGGGGGTCAGGAGGGATCCAGGGCTGGAAAGCATGTGGATATGTTATCCATCTTATGTTATATAAAGTTATAATAACAGCATGATACTAGGAGCGAGTAGGAGACTCCTGCACCCCCAGCAGGGATCCAGGGCTGGAAAGCATGTGGATATGTTATCCAACTTATGTTATATAAAGTTATAATAACAGCATGATGCTAGGAGCGAGTAGGAGACTCCTGCACCCCCAGCAGGGACCCAGGGCTGGAAAGCATGTGGATATGTTATCCATCTTATGTTATATAAAGGTATAATAACAGCATGATACTAGGAGCGAGTAGGAGACTCCTGCACCCCCAGCAGGGACCCAGGGCTGGAAAGCATGTGGATATGTTATCCATCTTATGTTATATAAAGGTATAATAACAGCATGATACTAGGAGCGAGTAGGAGACTCCTGCACCCCTAGCAGGGACCCAGGGCTGGAAAGCATGTGGATATGTTATCCGGCTTATGTTATATAAAGGTATAATAACAGCATGATACTAGGAGCAAGTAGGAGACTCCTGCACCCCCAGCAGGGACCCAGGGCTGGAAAGCATGTGGATATGTTATCCAGCTTATGTTATATAAAGTTATAATAACAGCATGATACTAGGAGCGAGTAGGAGACTCCTGCACCCCCAGCAGGGGGTCAGAAGGAATCCAGGGCTGGAAAGCATGTGGATATGTTATCCAGCTTATGTTATATAAAGTTATAATAACAGCATGATACTAGGAGTGAGTAGGAGACTCCTGCACCCCCAGCAGGGGGTCAGAAGGAATCCAGGGCTGGAAAGCATGTGGATATGTTATCCAGCTTATGTTATATAAAGTTATAATAACAGCATGATACTAGGAGCGAGTAGGAGACTCCTGCACCCCCAGCAGGGGGTCAGAAGGAATCCAGGGCTGGAAAGCATGTGGATATGTTATCCAGCTTATGTTATATAAAGTTATAATAACAGCATGATACTAGGAGCGAGTAGGAGACTCCTGCACCCCCAGCAGGGATCCAGGGCTGGAAAGCATGTGGATATGTTATCCATCTTATGTTATCTAAAGTTATAATAACAGCATGATACTAGGAGTGAGTAGGAGACTCCTGCACCCCCAGCAGGGGGTCAGGAGGGATCCAGGGCTGGAAAGCATGTGGATATGTTATCCAGCTTATGTTATATAAAGTTATAATAACAGCATGATACCAGGAGCGAGTAGGAGACTCCTGCACCCCCAGCAGGGATCCAGGGCTGGAAAGCATGTGGATATGTTATCCAGCTTATGTTATATAAAGTTATAATAACAGCATGATACTAGGAGTGAGTAGGAGACTCCTGCACCCCCAGCAGGGGGTCAGAAGGAATCCAGGGCTGGAAAGCATGTGGATATGTTATCCGGCTTATGTTATATAAAGTTATAATAACAGCATGATACCAGGAGTGAGTAGGAGACTCCTGCACCCCCAGCAGGGATCCAGGGCTGGAAAGCATGTGGATATGTTATCCAGCTTATGTTATATAAAGTTATAATAACAGCATGATACTAGGAGCGAGTAGGAGACTCCTGCACCCCCAGCAAGGATCCAGGGCTGGAAACCATGTGGATATGTTATCCATCTTATGTTATATAAAGTTATAATAACAGCATGATACTAGGAGCGAGTAGGAGACTCCTGCACCCCCAGCAAGGATCCAGGGCTGGAAAGCATGTGGATATGTTATCCAGCTTATGTTATATAAAGTTATAATAACAGCATGATACTAGGAGCGAGTAGGAGACTCCTGCACCCCCAGCAGGGATCCAGGGCTGGAAAGCATGTGGATATGTTATCCGGCTTATGTTATATAAAGTTATAATAACAGCATGACCCCCAGCAGGGATCCAGGGCTGGAAAGCATGTGGATATGTTATCCAGCTTATGTTATATAAAGTTATAATAACAGCATGACCCCCAGCAGGGATCCAGGGCTGGAAAGCATGTGGATATGTTATCCAGCTTATGTTATATTTATTTATTTATTTATTTAAGATTTTTATATACCGACCTTCTTAATACAAGTATCAAATCAGGTCGGTTTCCAAAGAACAAAACTGTCGCGGATAAGGCGTTACAATAAACAGAGTTTATTGGGGTGACCCCCCCAAGCTGGCCAAAAGTTCCTTTTGGGCCGAACGAGCCTTCCGGCGCGAACCCGCGGGGAATCACGTGACGCCGCGTCACTCCGACGTGGCGCCGACGTCACGTGCTCCTCGCAAAGGATTTCAGAAATGGCGTCCTCACTCCTCGCTGGATCACCAGGGAGTTGTGGTAAGTCTTTGGGGGGGGATTAAGGAGGGTGAGGGGTTTAAATTTTTATTTGCACGTATGGACATAGACTCAAATTATGGAATTCTCCATATGTCCATATTGACCGCAAATGGGACCCCCTTTCGACTTATGGACATATGAACTTAAACTTTTGCTCTGCACATCCCTACTAATTAAGCACACTAATCCTGGTCTCGTTAGCTCGCATCATCCTGAAGGTACTGCTCCAATCAATCCACTATTTCATTAGCATTGGCTGAATTAACTCATTCAGCTTGGAGAGGATACCTACCTAAATAAAACTTAATTTCTGTTTCTGTTCTAGAATGGCCTACATCCTCCACCAATCCACCACATTCCACGGGCACAGCCATGACCCGAGTTATGAAAAGATTGAGGACAGTCCCAGCAGAAATGGAGGCTATGCTGAGCACCTCAGTCCCCACGGCAACACCAGTGTGAGAGCAGCTTTCATCCATGTGATTGGAGATTTACTACAGAGTCTCGGGGTACTAGTCGCTGCCATCATCATTTACGTTAAGGTACTTAAATTCACTGAGACAGCAAAAACACCCCCGTGCACCAATAAGATCTCTTAGAAGACAAGAGAGGGAAGTGCTAACATATCAACATTCATCTCAATGCATGGATGAGACGATGATGCAGGGAGGAAAGTTTCAGTTTTGTAAGGACCTAGCCAACCTTTTGGGGAAGGGGGAGACTTTTCCGAAGGGCTGGGCTCCACCTTAACCAGGGTGGAACCAGGCTGCTGGCACTAACTTTCAAAAAGGAGATAGAGCAGCTTTTAAACTACAACGAAGGGGAAAGCCAACAGTCGTTCAGCAGCTCATGGTTCAGAGGGAGGTATCTTTGAAGGAGACTAATGAAACAGGAGAGTTAGGGCATCCTGACAGTGAGGTTCCATTAAAAGCAAACCTAGTCCATGTGTCTATACGTAAAAAATCACCTGAGCTAAAGAATTCCAAATTATCTCTGTCAACTGAAAAGCAGGTTGTTAATACAAACATTGAAATGTGTGTATGCCAATGCCAGAAGTCTAAGAAGTAAGAAGGGAGAATTAGCGTGTATAGCAGTGAATGATGACATAGACTTAATTGGCATCTCAGAGACATAGTGAAAGGAGGACAACCAATGGGATAGTGCTATACCGGGGTACAAATTATACCTCAATGAGAGGGTGGATCAACTTAGGCGCGAGGTGGTACTTTATGTCCAGGATGGCATAGAGTCCAACAAGATAAAGATCCTGCAAGAGATTAAATGCACAGTAGAATCTATATGGGTAGAAATCTTTTTTATTTATTTATTTAAAGGCTTTTCTATACCGATGTTCATGTAATAGTACATGTCACGTCGGTTTACAGAGAACTAAAGTTAGAAATTACATCGAATATGAGGGATACATATAACAAGGCATGCCTAAAAAGCATTATAGATAAACCAAAAAAACTTAGTATTACATCTAACGTAGTAAGCATGAAATCTTGTGTGTGTTGGGTAAGAGTATAGTGATAGGAGTATACCACCGTCCTTCTGGCCAGAATGATAAGGTGGATGATGAAATGCTAAGGGAAATTAGGGAAGTTAACCAATTTGGCAGTGCAGTAATAATGGGAGATTTCAATTATGCCAATAGTGACTGGGTAAATGTAACATCAGATCATGTTAGAGATAGTGACAGATGAAGGATTTTGCCACCCCTAGGCACCGTTGGTGCCATCGTCCCTACCCCTGTGCCTCGCTCTGACAAAGGACAACAGAGTAGAAGGTCTAGGGCACAAGCGTCTTTGCTCTGCTCTATCTGTTCCATGCTTACCCCTTCTTACGTCCCTAAATGACAAAAGCAGAGGGACAAGATTAGGGAACACAGTGGATTTTCTTTGCTCCCTGCTACCTCCTCTTTATTTATTTACAAAAGCTTTTATATTCCGCACTCTTACCAGAAAATTTGTTTGAGGTGGATTTCAACATCAAAATCAAACATAATACAAACGCATATATATACTCTGACTTTATACAAGCACATATATATACTCTGACTTTATACTCTGACTTTATACATGTGCATATATATATATTCTGACTTTATACTCTGACTTTATACAAGTGCATATATATACTCTGACTTTATACAAGCACATATATATACTCTGACTTTATACAAGTGCATATATATACTCTGACTCTATACAAGCACATATATATACTCTGACTTTATACAAGTGCATATATATTCTGACTTTATACAAGCGCATATATATACTGTGACTTTATACAAGTGCATATATATATTCTGACTTTATACAAGTGCATATATATACTCTGACTCTATACAAGCACATATATATACTCTGACTTTATACAAGTGCATATATATTCTGACTTTATACAAGCGCATATATATACTGTGACTTTATACAAGTGCATATATATATTCTGACTTTATACAAGCGCATATATATACTATGACTTTATACAAGTGCATATATATATTCTGACTTTATACAAGTGCATATATATACTCTGACTTTATACAAGTGCATATATATATTCTGACTTTATACAAGCGCATATATATACTCTGACTTTATACATTCACTCTCTCTAGATAAACAAGGGCTCACCCAGGTCTTATTGAGGGCAGGACTGGTGACCCTGCCACATAATAAAGAATCCAGGTCCATTTCACACCCCTCAAAGGGAATGGTATCTCCCCCTACTCTAACCTATTCACTCTCTCCAGCTAAACAAGGGCTCACCCAGGTCTTATTGAGGACAGGACTGGTGACCCTGCCACATAATAAAGAATCCAGGTCCATTTCACACCCCTCAAAGAGAATGGTATCTCCCCCTACTCTAACCTATTCACTCTCTCTAGCTAAACAAGGGGTGACCCAGGTCTTACTGAGGACAGGACTGGTGACCCTGCCACATAATAAAGAATCCAGGTCCATTTCACACCCCTCAAAGGGAATGGTATCTCCCCCTACTCTAACCTATTTACTCTCTCTAGCTAAACAAGGGGTCACCCAGGCTTATTGAGGGCAGGACCTGTGACCCTGCCACATAATAAAGAATCCAGGTCCATTTCACACCCCTCAAAGGGAATGGTATCTCCCCCTACTCTAACCTATTCACTCTCTCTAGCTAAACAAGGGGTCACCCAGGTCTTATTGAGGACAGGACCTGTGACCCTGCCACATAATAAAGAATCCAGGTCCATTTCACACCCCTCAAAGGGAATGGATCCTCCCCCTACTCTAAGCTATTCACTCTCTCTAGCTAAAAAAGGGCTCACCCAGGTCTTATTGAGGACCAGACTGGTGACCCTGCCACATAATAAAGAATCCAGGTCCATTTCACACCCCTCAAAGAGAATGGTATCTCCCCCTACTCTAACCTATTCACTCTCTCTAGCTAAACAAGGGGTCACCCAGGTCTTATTGAGGGCAGGACCAGTGACCCTGCCACATAATAAAGAATCCAGGTCCATTTCACACCCCTCAAGGGGAATGGTATCTCCCCCTACTCTAACCTATTCACGCTCTCTAGCTAAACAAGGGCTCACCCAGGTCTTATTGAGGACAGGACCTGTGACCCTGCCACATAATAAAGAATCCAGGTCCATTTCACACCCCTCAAAGAGAATGGTATCTCCCCCTACTCTAACCTATTCACTCTCTCAAGCTAAACAAGGGCTTACCCAGGTCTTATTGAGGGCAGGACCTGTGACCCTGCCACATAATAAAGAATCCAGGTCCATTTCACACCCCTCAAAGGGAATGGATCCTCCCCCTACTCTAAGCTATTCACTCTCTCTAGCTAAACAAGGGCTCACCCAGGTCTTATTGAGGGCAGGACCTGTGACCCTGCCACATAATAAAGAATCCAGGTCCATTTCACACCCCTCAAAGGGAATGGTATCTCCCCCTACTCTAACCTATTCACTCTCTCTAGCTAAACAAGGGCTCACCCAGGTCTTACTGAGGACAGGACCTGTGACCCTGCCACATAATAAAGAATCCAGGTCCATTTCACACCCTTCAAAGGGAATGGTATCTCCCCCTACTCTAACCTATTCACTCTCTCTAGCTAAACAAGGGGTGACCCAGGTCTTACTGAGGACAGGACTGGTGACCCTGCCACATAATAAACAATCCAGGTCCATTTCACACCCCTCAAAGAGAATGGTATCTCCCCCTACTCTAACCTATTCACTCTCTCTAGCTAAACAAGGGGTGACCCAGGTCTTATTGAGGGCAGGACCTGTGACCCTGCCACATAATAAAGAATCCAGGTCCATTTCACACCCCTCAAAGGGAATGGTATCTCCCCCTACTCTAACCTATTCACTCTCTCTAGCTAAACAAGGTCTCACCCAGGTCTTATTGAGGGCAGGACCTGTGACCCTGCCACATAATAAACAATCCAGGTCCATTTCACACCCCTCAAAGGGAATGGTATCTCCCCCTACTCTAACCTATTCACTCTCTCTAGCTAAACAAGGGGTGACCCAGGTCTTATTGAGGGCAGGACCTGTGACCCTGCCACATAATAAACAATCCAGGTCCATTTCACACCCCTCAAAGGGAATGGTATCTCCCCCTACTCTAACCTATTCACTCTCTCTAGCTAAACAAGGGGTGACCCAGGTCTTATTGAGGGCAGGACCTGTGACCCTGCCACATAATAAAGAATCCAGGTCCATTTCACACCCCTCAAAGAGAATGGTATCTCCCCCTACTCTAACCTATTCACTCTCTCTAGCTAAACAAGGGGTGACCCAGGTCTTATTGAGGGCAGGACCTGTGACCCTGCCACATAATAAAGAATCCAGGTCCATTTCACACCCTTCAAAGGGAATGGTATCTCCCCCTACTCTAACCTATTCACTCTCTCTAGCTAAACAAGGGGTGACCCAGGTCTTACTGAGGACAGGACTGGTGACCCTGCCACATAATAAACAATCCAGGTCCATTTCACACCCCTCAAAGGGAATGGATCCTCCCCCTACTCAAACCTATTCACTCTCTCTAGCTAAACAAGGGGTCACCCTGGTCTTATTGAGGACAGGACCTGTGACCCTGCCACGTAATAAAGAATCCAGGTCCATTTCACACCCCTGAAAGGGAATGGTATCTCCCCCTACTCTAACCTATTCACTCTCTCTAGCTAAACAAGGGGTGACCCAGGTCTTATTGAGGGCAGGACTGGTGACCCTGCCACATAATAAAGAATCCAGGTCCTTTTCACACCCCTCAAAGGGAATGGATCCTCCCCCTACTCTAACCTATTCACTCTCTCTAGCTAAACAAGGGCTCACCCAGGTCTTATTGAGGACCGGACTGGTGACCCTGCCACATAATAAAGAATCCAGGTCCATTTCACACCCTTCAAAGGGAATTGTATCTCCCCCTACTCTAACCTATTTACGCTCTCTAGCTAAACAAGGGCTCACCCAGGTCTTATTGAGGACAGGACTGGTGACCCTGCCACATAATAAACAATCCAGGTCCATTTCACACCCCTCAAAGAGAATGGTATCGCCCCCTACTCTAACCTATTCACTCTCTCTAGCTAAACAAGGGCTCACCCAGGTCTTATTGAGGGCAGGACTGGTGACCCTGCCACATAATAAAGAATCCAGGTCCATTTCACACCCCTCAAAGGGAATGGTATCTCCCCCTACTCTAACCTATTCACTCTCTCTAGCTAAACAAGGGGTCACCCAGGTCTTATTGAGGGCAGGACCTGTGACCCTGCCACATAATAAAGAATCCAGGTCCATTTCACACCCCTCAAAGGGAATGGATCCTCCCCCTACTCTAACCTATTCACTCTCTCTAGCTAAACAAGGTCTCACCCAGGTCTTATTGAGGTCAGGACTGGTAACCCTGCCACATAATAAAGAATCCAGGTCCAAAAATCTTGCTTGAAGAAAAGCAAGTTTGACTGCCTTCTTAGGATATCCATAATCTAAAAATCATGGAGAGGGGCTATTGTGTGAGTACTTAATAAACGCAAGCAGTATTTGATTATCATTTAAACATAATAACACCGCTTGGTCTCAATGAAAAAATCAGCTGGTTAAGCATGTCTATAGAGATATTGTATTAGCTCTAAAGCTCCATTCATTGGGTTGCATAATTACAGCTGATTGTCATTTTTCAATATAACGAGAATAAACCTAGGGCACAGGTCATCTGCTCAGCTGTGTTTTTTATTAGAAACTAGCACTTCTAACTTTTATAAATATGTGTCAGCCATTTTGTTTGCTTCTTGAGAATGGGTAGATTGGAGTGAAGCCTATCATGTCAATTTGGATCAATATATATCTCTTGCATAGAATATTTGGTGCAATTGGACTATATTTTGAAACGTTTTGTGGTCCCAGAAACTGGCATTTAAGGTTTTTCATGTATCCCTGATGCAGACTTATTCAAAACCTTGAGCCAGTGTCTAAGAATGGGTAGGCTGGAGTGAAGCCTACCCATGAACAATATAAATCATTTAAAGAAACGTTTTTGAAACACTGAGCCAGTGTTGGCATACAAGAGGAACCTTCAAAGCTAAGTTTGCATCTTTCTAACAACTTTTTAAAATTTCATTACCAAAAATCTCTTGAAAAAATTCTGAGATGCCATACTAATTGACGTGACCTATGATTACAACTAACAGTGCTTTAAAAATCTGCAACACATTATATATGTGTATGATGGCCACTCTGGAATCTATTCTGTTACTTTTTTGGCTGAATTTTGAAGGGATTATCTTCTACATTTATATGGTCACTCCTCTCCCAGGATCTATTGATTGAAGAAGAGTTCATTCACCATTATTAGCCAGGTAGACTTGGGAAGGCAACCGCTTATCTCCAGGGTATAGGTGCAACAGGGAAATCATCTACTTTTTGGGATCTGCTGGGTATTTGTGATCTCGTTTTCCTACTGTTAAAGACTTGATGTTGAGCTCAATGGACTTCACTATATCTTGTGCTCTTTCTTAATTATTTCCAACTCAGGATACTCACTGCACTGTCATCATTCGTTTCTTTCAGCCACAGTATAAAGTTGCAGACCCTATCTGTACATTCCTCTTTTCTCTTTTTGTCCTGGGAACCACCCTGGCCATCCTGAAAGATGTCTTCTGGGTCCTCATGGAAGGTAAGTTCCACTTCTTTAGTTCCTTCATCGACTTTCCTGAAACATTTCACATGGTGTGGGGGCATTACATCCTCTCCTTCCACAGATAACAAAATTTACTGATAAGGCAGTTGGGTACCATGGTAGGCAATTTCATCAAGATTTCTTATGAGGTGGGATGTGTGGGGAGGAGAGTAGGTCTAACATTTTACAAATACTTTGGGGAGGGATGTTAAGCAGGAGAGGGAGGGCAAAATTAACACAAAAAAAGAAGGAAAAAAAGAAAGACATGTTAGTGTGAAAAAGGTACAAAAGAAAAAGGCAAAAAGTGGAAGATGTATAACTTAAAAAAAACTAAGGATCATAATAAAGAAAAATTAAACTGTTATGAACTGGAGTAGTTGTGAATCTTTTGGCCTAGGTGAGAGCTGACTCCGTCCACAGGTTGGAGCCCTGTGGACCTCACCGTAGGCAGGCTCAGTCTGATAACACAGCACACCCTAGTGGAGAGACTTTATTATGGAGAAAAGGCAAAACCCACAGAGCGGGAAATAGAGAGACACAGTTCTGTGCAGTAGGGAATACCCCAATGATGATGAAGAAGATGGTATCCTGGTCGTGGCCACAGAGCAGGTAAGCCAGACATTCCTACAGGCGATGGACCGACCTCGGGGTGCAGCTCCAGTAGTGGCCCGCGGAGCGGGGTACGCCGAGGAGTCTGCGCTGGTACAAGACTGAGGTAGGAGCCCGAGGAAGCTGTAGCAGAATGAGGCAGGAAAAGCTGTGTATAGTGAAGAGAAGGCTTGACTGTAGAGGTGCGGTAGTGGCCCCAGGAATGGGGTACGCCGCAGATGAGTCCAGCAAGCAGAGTAGTAGAAGGCAATGAAGTACTCACAGAGGAATCCAGGAAGCTCCGAGGCAGTGGGTAACAGGAGACATAGGCAGGAAGGCCCTCTGAGGAGCAGATAACCAGAAGTGCTGGTGAGCCCCCGAGAAGTGGGTACTTAGCGTCCAACCCACGGAGAGACAGGAAATCCAAGTAGAGCGGAATAAGGTAATCCTTTCTAACTCGTCTTAGCCAAGGGCCAGTCAGGTTAAGTACCGAAGGCATCTGACGTCATCGGGAGGGGATACCCCCGAGGTTCTCACCATGACGTGTACTTAGGAGGCCCTTGCGTGCGCGTGTCCACGCTGCTCTGGAGACACTGTGGAGGTCGGCGTTGACTCACAGAGGCCGCCACTTGTCCCAACGAGGCAGACACAGGGAGAAATGAGGTGAGCATCAGCGGTTGCAGCCATCTGTGACCAACGGGCGCAACAGAAAAAACCAAAATACTGAATAATATAGAATAAGACTGTGGAAAACATAAGGAGGAGAAGAAGATGATAAAAGGCTTTTGAATAAATATGGGCAAAATCAGGAGGCTTTGAAAACCGTTTCCCTGAATTAAGTTTGTAGCATGGTAACATAGCAGGTGACAACAGAAAAAGACCAATTGGCCCATCCAGTCTGCCCAGATATTCCTGTCTACACTGCAAGGATATATCTCAGCTGCCAGGCATAGACGCATGGTACACAACCCAACATCAAGGGAACTCCTTGATACGTTGTAAATGTGCGGTGGCTATTTCCTAGGATAGCCCTTTTGTGACTATCAGTGTTGGTGATTAGGCATAGAGGCATGACAATATCAGGATATCACTCCTTATCCAGTTCATTTTTGTTTTTTCCCCTCCTTGGGTCTCTACTCTCCTGAGTAGATGAGCATACAGGATGCCATATTGAATCAAAAAACAACTTATCTTACATCAGGGTTTTGTAATAATGTAAACAACTACCAAAACTAAAAAGATTTTGCTCAAACACCCAGACTCCTAGGTGCCACTGGTCTTGCTGAACAGTACCCACTCACCATCAACCTGCCAATACCAACCTAGTTGGTGTTATAACCTACTGGTACTAAAAGGTAATGCTTCCGATATCCACCTTTTTTTAATTCTCATCACCTATCCCTTTGCCTTTCCTCTTGAAGGAGTTGTATGCAATATTAAAACCTCCCAAACCTTTCCTACCACTGTCATATTTAAGGGGGTCATTAAACGTATCCCTTACTAATGATCTCAGTGTCTCTCCAAACACTGGCTGATGAGGTAGGAGACTGGGAGTATTGTGTATTCTGAAACTCTTGAATGGAAAATGTCTTTCTATTATGAATTCATCAGCCCAGCCCACTTGGTTCAATGTTCTTTGGCAATTGCCTTTCCACAGGATATTTTCCTCCTCTCTAGAGAGGGTGGTTGATGAATCCAAAGTGGGGTTCCTAGGCCTTAGGGATCAGGGAGATCTTGTCTTTGGGTGCAAGAGGGCCCACTGAGAATATTGAAGAACAAGAAGGTGATCTATGGCTAGAATAGAATTAGTCTTATACTCCTAATTTACCTTGGAAGATCATTTCAGAGACTGAGAGCAGAGTTTCATGTATTAGTCGAGGGAGAACTGATTCTTGTTAGCCAGCAGGACAGGAACTATACAAAAATGACACCCAATGTGGGGCTTGAAGGTTTCTTTGAGATTCTTGGGTATGTGCTAGGGGTGTGCATTCATTTCCTATGTATTGGTAACCCACAACATATAGGGCCATATTTGTTGTATTCGTGGGGAAGCGAAACGTATCGCAATTCTTCATGAATACAATGAATCTTTGCCGAATTATTTGGCCGTCTAAAGGAGCGAATTTAAACAAACCCCCCACCCTCCTGACCCCCCCAAGACTTACCAAAACTCCCTGGTGGTCCAGCGGGGGGTCCGGGAGCCATCTTCTGCACTCATGCCGTCGGCTGCCGGTATTCAAAATGGCGCCAATAATCTTTGACCTTACTATGTCACAGGGGCTACCGGTGCCATTGGTCAGCCCCTGTCCATGGTAGGAGCACAAGATGGCGCCAGCCCTCTGCACATCCCTAGTATGTGCCAATGAGTCCATTACCTGAAAATGGCATCCAGATGATTCTGGAGCTCTTTGGAGTTCAGGAGGCCAAAGATGTCTGCCATCTTCACTGAGCAAAAGTCAAAGGCCATGAAAACGTCCTACCAGAGATGAACCCGTGCGAGTGATTTGGTTGCAGAAGTTAACATAATTATTCAGCAGTCACTAAGGAAGTCACTAATGTCACCATAGAGATTAAAAGCTCATGCTTGCCACACCTGGATGACAACATGGCTAGAGCTCAGCAGTAAGAGTAGAGCATGTTGGGAACATAACCAAAGGAAAACTGAAGTCCTTACTTGAACCATGCAATTTTTTGCCACAGTACCTCAACTCATGTTACAGAAGAAAGTCAAGATTGTGCCTCCAAGTCACCTGAGACATCACTACAGCCCTTAGCTCCAGAGCATTTGGACACCATTGGATGGTTTAGAGACCATGGGCAGAGATCAACTCCCCCATTGTCATCTGCTGCTGGGGTCCGTGCTAGTACAACTCAAGTGTTTTGACTGCAAATGACTCATGTATGAGCCAGTGTTTTCAAAAATCTTGATGACTCCTGTGGTTTTCACTGGCCTGCTGGCACAAATGTGCACTGATTGACCTATCTGAAGTCATGGAGGAGAAGTACAGACCAAGAGAATCCTAATGAGGTTTCTTCCAAGACTGAGAAGTCTTAAACCACTCCCACTCAGTCTCAGCAAACTACACCAGTGGATACCAGCATTGGATCACAGACAGAAGTGTATCCAGGATATGGAGCCTCTGGTGATTAGTAGGGAGTCAATGGATGAGTGGGTGTTTCTGCAGCCAATGAGCTGGAGATCACAGAATGTGTACCCAGTACAGGAAATGCATTGGCCTGGTTACATCTTGGGATGGCTTATGAAAAAGTGTCCATATCCAAAGGGAATCAGGCCCAGCACCTGAACTTGTTTCCGAGGAATGAGGACAAGAAAGAATGTCTCTGGACCCCAATGTTGGAGCCCATAGGGTGATCGGATATTTAGGCCTGATTCATTGAGGGAAAATAATCTTGCCACTATGTCTGAGATCATAAGAACATGCCATACTGGGTCAGTACAAGGGTCCATCAAGCCCAGCATCCTATTTCCAAAAGTTGCTAATCCAGGCCATAAGAACCTGACAAGTACCCAAAAACTAAGTCTATTCCATGTTACTGTTGCTAGTAATAGCAATGGCTATTTTCTAAGTCAACTTAATTAATAGCAGGTAATGGACTTCTCCTCCATGAACTTATCCAATCCTTTTTTAAACACAGCTATACTAACTGCACTAACCACATCCTCTGGCAACAAATTCCAGAATTTAATTGTGCGTTGAGTGAAAAGGAACTTTCTCTGATTAGTTTTAAATGTACCACATGCTAACTTCATGGAGTGCCCCCTAGTCTTTCTATTATCCGAAAGAGTAAATAACCGATTCACAACTATCCGTTCTAGACCTCTCATGATTTTAAACACCTCTATCATATCCCCCCTTAGCCTTCTCTTCTCTTCTCCAATCTCTTTAGTCTTTCCTCATAGGGGAGCTGTTCCATTCCCTTTATCATTTTGGTAGCCCTTCTCTGTACCTTCTCCATCGCAATTATATCTTTTTTGAGATGTGGCGACCAGAATTGTACACATTATTCAAGGTGCGGTCTCACCATGGAGCGATACAGAGGCATTATGGCATTTTCCGTTTTATTCACCATTTCCTTTCTAATAATTCCTAACATTCTGTTTGCTTTTTTGACTTCTGCAGCAAACTGAACCGACGATTTAAATGTGTTATCCACTATCACGCCTAGATCTCTTTCTTGGGTAGTAGCACCTAATATGGAACCTAACATTGTGTAAATATAGCATGGGTTATATTTCCCTATAAACATCACCTTACACTTATCCACATTAAATTTCATCTGCCATTTTGATGCCCAATTTTCCAGTCTCACAAGGTCTTCCTGCAATTTATCACAATCTGCTTGTGATTTAACTACTCTGAACAATTTTGCATCATTTATAAATATTTTGAAACGTAAGGGTCCCAATACAGATCCCTGAGGCACTCCACTGCCCATTCCCTTCCACTGAGAAAATTGTCTATTTAATCCTACTCTCTGTTTCCTTTTAGCCAGTTTGTAATCCACAAAAGGATATCGCCACCTATCCCATGACTTTTTATTTTCCCAAGAAGCCTCTCATGAGGAACTTTGTCAAATGCCTTCTGAAAATCCAAATACACTGCATCTACTGGTTCACCTTTATCCACATGTTTATTAACTCCTTCAAAAAAGTGAAGCAGATTTGTGAGGAAAGACTTGCCTTGGGTAAAGCCATGCTGACTTTGTTCCATTAAACCGTGTCTTTCTATATGATCTGTTATTTTGATGTTTAGAACACTTTCCACTTTTTTTCCTGGCACTGACGTCAGGCTAACCGGTGTGTAGTTTCCCAGATAGCCCCTGGAGCCCTTTTTAAATATTGAGGTTGCATTAGCTATCCTCCAGTCTTCAGGTACAATAGATGATTTTAATGATAGTTTACAAATTTTTACTAGTAGATCTGAAATTTCATTTTTTAGTTCCTTCAGAACTCTGGGGTGTATACCATCCGGTCCAGGTGATTTACTACTCTTCAGTTTGTCAATCAGGTCTACCACATCTTCTAGGTTCACCGTGATTTGGTTCAGTCTATCTGAATCCTTACCCATGAAAACCTTTTCCAGTACGGGTACCTCCCCAAGATCCTCTTCAGTAAACACTGAAGCAAAGAAATCATTTAATCTTTCTGCGATGGCCTTATCTTCTCTAAGTGCCCCTTTAACCCCTCGATCATCTAACGGTCCAACTGACTCCCTCACAGGCTTTCTGCTTCGGATATATTTTTTAAAGTTTTTACTGTGAGTTTTTGCCTCTACAGCCAACTTCTTTTCAAATTCTCTCTTAGCCTGTTTTATCAATGTCTTACATTTAACTTGCCAACGTTTATGCTTTATCCTATTTTCTTCTGTTGGATCCTTCTTCCAATTTTTGAATGAAGATCTTTTCGCTAAAATAGCTTCTTTCACCTCCCCTTTTAACCATGCCGGTAGCCGTTTTGCCTTCTTTCCACCTTTCTTAATGTGTGGAATACATCTAGACTGTGCTTCTAGAATGGTATTTTTTAACAATGACCACGCCTCTTGGACATTTTTTACTTTTGTAGCTGCTCCTTTCAGTTTTTTTCTAACAATTTTTCTCATTTTATCAAAGTTTCCCTTTTGAAAGTTTAGCACGAGAGCCTTGGATTTGCACACTGTTCCTCTTCCAGTCATTAAATCAAATTTTCTCATATTATGATCACTATTGCCAAGTGACCCCACCACCGTTACCTCTCTCACCAAGTCCTGTGCTCCACTGAGAATTAGATCTAAAATTGCTCCCTCTCTCATTGGTTCCTGAACCAATTGCTCCATAAAGCTATCATTTATTCCATCCAGGAACGTTATCTCTCTAGCGTGTCCCGATGATACATTTACCCAGTCAATATTGGGGTAATTGAAGTCTCCCATTATTACTGCACTACCAATTTGCTTAGCTTCCTTAATTTCTCTTAGCATTTCACTGTCTGTCTCACCATCTTGACCAGGTGGATGGTAGTATACCCCTTTCACTATAGTCTTCCCTGACACACAAGGGATTTCTACCCATAAAGATTCAATTTTGTATTTAGTCTCATGCATGGTATGCACTGGCCCATTGGTTATCCTCCTTCCTCCAAATCTCTAAAATGCCAATTATGTCTACCTCCTCATTCAGTGCTGTAAACACTAACTCTGCCATTTTACTTTTAGACTTCTTGCTTTAACATACATGTTTTTTGTTAGTATTAACAAATTGCTTATCACTTGATGGGATATTCTGCAATCTTTTAACTCAGATGGTTCTTACAGGCACATGGGCTACTATTGCTTTTATTATACTCTCTCTGTTATTTTAATATCCTTTGCAGATAGCTCCCTCTGAACCATGCACTGCTGAGTGACTGTCAGCTTTCCCCTTTGATTTAGTTTAAAAGCTGCTCTATCTCCTTTTTGAAGGTTAGCGCCAGCAGCCCGGTTGCACCCTGATTAATATGTAATATCTTAAGTTTTATTATGTATTTATTTTGTAATTTATTTGAAACCTTTATATAATGCCTTATGGTCAATACACCAATCAAAGAGGTGTGCAACAATTTAAAAATAAAAAACAATACATAAAAACAACAAATAAAACTAAATAGTATATCATCCTCATTTACCACACCATCACATTATCGTTCTTACCACACATCTTTTCCCACTATTAACCAATCATCGTCAGCCCAAAAATAAATTTCCTGCCCAGTCTTCACCCCAAATGCCCTTTTCATCTTAATAAGATCTACCTTCCATTTAGCTTTATAGGAGTAGCCAGATAATCTGATTCTTGTCGAATCTCAATTGATAGGTACTGCCACAAAAAACTGGATAGTCTTATAAGAATGATAGCCTTAAGAAGTAACCCCTGAAATGTTGTGCATGCAATGAAAACTTGGGGATCTACTAGGGATGTGCAGAGCAAACGTTTATGTTCATAAGTCCATAAGTCGAAAGGGGGGGTCAATTTCAGTCAATATGGACATATGGAGAATTCCATAAGTTGAGTCTATGTCCATACGTGCAAATAAAAATTTAAACCCCTCACCCTCCTTAATCCCCCCCCCCCCCAAGACTTACCAAAACTCCCTGGTGGTACAGCAGGGAGTCAGTACGCCATTTCTGAACTCCTTTGCGAGGAGCACGTGACGTCGGCGTCACGTCGGAGTGACGCGGGGTCACGTGATTCCCCGCGCGATCGCTCCGGGACTATCGTTGCACCCAAAAGGAACTTTTGGCCAGCGCCGACGTCACGTGCTCCTCGCAAAGGAGTTCAGAAATGGCGTACTGACTCCCTGCTGTACCACCAGGGAGTTTTGGTAAGTCTTTGGGGGGGGGGTTTAAATTTTTATTTAGGATCAACAATCGCGATTTCCAACTTATTCAACATAGCTATGTTGAATAAGTTGGAAATCCGATCGTTTTCGCCTCATCACTTTAAGTTAAAAAAAAAAAAAAAGTTGCGTTTTACATTTAAGTTCAAAACAAATGCACACCCCTAGGATCTACCCTGCCCCAGCCCTGGCCCTTTGTGTGCTGTGAAACAGTATGGAAGGTACCTTTTTCATGCATGGGGGGAGGGGATCATTTTTAGCTGCCAGTTATACCCAGGTAAATTTATTTCAAAATTGTTTTCCTACTCCCCATCTTACCAACAATCAGACAGGAAGGTCTTTGAATGAATGCAGAGTAAGACAAAATAAAATGTGGCGACATGTTAAAATTGAGGTGTACCAGCGGATCCCTAGGTCTCTATAATATGAAACAAAACTATGCAGTAAGGACTGAGATGAATCAGCAGTTGTGTTAGATTTGATACTGTACTTTCAGGCTAGATCATGATTAAGGTGCACTGACAGAGTACTGGAATGGCAGGGGGGATGCAGGTTGTGATGGGGGTACTGTACACTTGCAGACCTGTGTATGCTCCATCTTAGGCTTAGGTGCCATGTAGTTATTATATTTATATTGTGTGCCCTTGCTGTTTCTCCCACACTGCAAGTTGTGCAATTTGAGTCAATTCTATTTCCAAGCATCAACATTCTCTTGCTGCTTCTCAGGTGTGCCCAGGGGAATTGAATTCAAATCAGTGAAGGAAGTATTATTGTCGGTGAAAGGAGTAAAAGCCATTCACAGTCTCCGACTCTGGGCTCTGACCCTCAGTCAGAATGTGGTGTCAGTCCATCTTGCTATTGGTAAGTCGGTCCATACAAGGAATGTTTTGTCATCAGAATTTCAATCAGAATGCTGGACAATTCCATTTTTGCTGAGGAAGTCCATATTGCAATAAACATGTTGGGCATTGTCATTCAATTTGTTGTTCCTCATCTGTGTGCATGCTCTGGACTTACTTGAGATTAAAACACTGACCTCCAGGAACAGTCGTGCACCTGAAGAAAGGTGCTGGCTAAAATAATCACTTTTATTTAATTGTTAAGATATGCTATGAACCCCACATCAATGTTATGCAGGCATTTTCATTCACGGTATCCTGGCTTTATGTCTGTGAATTTGTTATACTTCTGACATATTTTCCTATAAATTATAACAATTAAATTTGCATGTGCCAGTATTACTGATCATGCATGTTCTATCTGTTAACCGAAAAGAAAATGACATGAATGCATAAAACAATGATGCTGCAGTTTTTGACAAAGATGAGGATTAAAATTATCTTAAAAATTTCAACTTAGCCTTTGCTATCTTCTATTCTAGTGCAAACACTGGCAGATGTAAAGCAATGCACATAGGAGAAAATAATCCTAAAGGAGAGCAGACTACTTTAAAAATAAAATCTCCAATATTCTAACTCGGCTCCCCTACAATCCTGCCCCCACAGACCCACTACCTATTGACAATAAAATTAATCTCAGCTCCCTTGACCTCACCTCCTTGAAGGAAGTTGAATCCATACTAAAAAAGATGCGACCTGCCACCCATTTCGCAGACGCCATTCCATCAAAAATTCTCCTCACCATTCCTTCCGCCATTGCAAAACCTATAGCAGATATTATAAATTGCTCCATCACCACCGGGAAAGTCCCCGACCCACTTAAACTTGCCATTGTAAAGCCACTACTAAAAAAACCCACCCTCGACCACAACGACCCTGCAAACTACAGGCCCATTTCCAATCTGCCTCTTATATCCAAAATCATGGAGAAGGTGGTTAATACTCAACTCACCGATTTCCTAGAAGAAAACAATATCTTACATCCCGCTCAATATGGCTTTCGTCAAGACCGAAGCACCGAAAAACTCCTACTTGCCATAACAGACACCATCCTCAAAGGCATGGATCACGGCCAATCCTATATACTTGCCCTTCTTGATATCTCAGCCGCCTTTGATACTGTAAACCATCAAATCCTAATTTCACGCTTAGCGGAGATAGGCATCTCAAACACAGCCCTATCCTGGTTCTCCTCATACCTCGACCACAGAAAATACTTACTCAAGCTTGATAACTTTGAATCTGCTCACATTCCCCTCACACAAGGCGTACCACAAGGCTCCTCTTTATCGTCCACCCTCTTCAATATATATCTACTCCCACTTTGCCACCTACTCTCTAAACTAGGACTAAATTTTTTCTTATATGCAGACGACGTACAAATACTTATTCCCATTCGGAAATCCCTCAACGAAACCCTGCAGTACTGGGAAATATGTCTGACATCTATCAACACTCTCCTCTCCAATCTCCACCTTGCACTCAATGCCTCTAAAACTGAAATCCTTATCCTAACAAATCAACCAATCGACTCGATCCACCAAATGATTCAAAACGCCTCACAAGCTTACACACTACCGCCCAGTGTCAGAGACCTAGGAGTTTCCCTAGACAATCAACTAAGCTTCAAATCCCACATTAAATCTCTGCTAAAAGGGGGCTTCTATAAACTTCAAACCCTCAAAAAACTGAAGCCCCTCCTACACGCCCATGACTTCCGTACTGTTATGCAAACTACCATATTATCTAAACTCGACTATTGTAACTCCCTCCTCATAGGCCTCCCAGCTTCCACTATTAAACCCCTTCAAATCCTCCAAAATGCTATGGCAAGAATCCTAACAAACACCAGAAAAACTGATCATATCACTCCCATATTACAAGATCTACATTGGCTCCCCATTGCCTTCCGTTCCCAATACAAAACACTCACCACCCTCCATAACACATTATACAAAAACAACTCCCCCTGGCTTGAAGATATGCCATAGTTCCGCCAAACTAATCGCCCTACTAGAAACTCCCTCGCCGGCACCCTTCAAACCCCCTCACTCAAAATTGGGCACCTTACCACTACCAGGGAAAGAGCCTTCTCCATCGCGGGCCCCACCCTCTGGAACTCCCTTCCTGCCAAACTCTGTTTAGAACCGTCCCTGAGCCATTTCAAAAAAGGAATCAAGACATGGCTCTTTAAACAGGCCTACCCCAACTCCTCTCAACCCTAATCACTGCTCATCTCTGAACTTTCTCAGCTCCCGCCCAGCCTCCATACCTTCTCCTTACCTCCCTCTTACCATCCCAATACCCCCCCTGCTCCCTTCCCCACACCTTTCCCCTGCACCCCGCAGCCTCCCTTCCACCCCGCCCGTCACCCTCTAGTAAACTTTCCCTGAAAGTACCTTGCCATAATGTTTCCTTGTTTCCCTCCACCCCTTCCTCCTCTCCCCCTTCGCTCTCTCCCTCCTCCCTCTGCATATAATTGTACATAAGTGCACTTGCCTCCTTTATACTGTAAATAAGTTCATATACCAAGTTTATAAGTGCACACAAATGCCCCCCTTAACACTGCTTATGCATATTTTATCTTAACATGGATAAGCAAATTCCATGTCGTTCAACAAAGTTATATCCCTGCCTTTTGACTCTCTATCCTGTACTTTCAAATGTTATCCAGTTCGTATATTATCCAACTATTTCCCAGTTAGCCCTCCATCCTCGTTCATTGTAATTTCCTTTCTCAGTTACTTGTGAACCGACATGATGTGTCCTACGAATGCCGGTATATAAAAAGTGTTAAATAAAATAAATAATTTAATAGCCCACATAGGACTAGAGATTGTGGGTGCATTGTACTCCCAGAGTTTATTTATTTATTTAAAATTACTGGTATCCTGCACCCTCCAAAGTTCGGGATGGATTACATAAAAATTAGAGATGTGCATCGGGTGCCTGATCGTTTCTGCTTTTGGTTTCGTGTAGCCGCGGGAAAAGTTCGTATTCCCGCGGATCGGCATTTTTTGTTTGTACAGAATCGTTTTTTGTTTAGTGCGCACTAAACCAAAAACCAATTTTTTCCAAAAAATCGTGGGAAGTGTGATCGTTTATTGGTTGTGCGATAAATGACGAATTAAGAAATATCGTACGATATTTTAATTCGTCACAAAAATGATACATATCCCTAATAAAAATACCCATAATCACTGTTCACAAAGAGGTCTATATTCAGACACAGTCCGGATAGCAAACTTTGGAGGCATATTCAACAGTACATTCAATCTACTGAATATAGCTGCCTATCTAAGGCCTAGATTTATAATTTAGCTATAATAAAAAAAGGGGAGTGGTTTGGACAATTTTGCAGGTATTGTATTGTAGGGATATGCATCGGGTGCCCGATCAGTTGCGCTTTCGGGTTCGTGTGGCCGCAGGAAATCTTATTTTCCCACAGATCGGCATTTTTTTTTTTAGTAAAAAATTGTTTTTCGGCTTAGTGCGCGCTAACGGGAGTTAGCTCGCACTACTCCTGTTAGTGCGTACTAACTCCCGGTAGCGCGCATTAACAAAAACATAGTAAAAAGTAACAAAAAAAAAAAAGAAAACTAACCCGAAAAATGATTTTCACAAATTCGGGGGGAAAAGTGCTCGTTTCTCGTTTTAACCAATATATAACGAATTAAGAAATATCGTACGATTTTTCAATTCGTTATAAAAATGATTCACATCCCTACTACATTGTTATTTTTCCACAATATGAGTTGAGAGAGACTTACATCTAAGTTAACTATTTATACTACTGTAAGGGGGCTACTAGTAACTCGGGGTGAGTTTTTGGTGCTGGACTAGGTTTTGGGGGGCCGTTTTACATGTACAGCACAGTGGACATCAGTGAAGATTTTATGTGATTTGGAGTGATGAAAGGTACAAAAAGACCTAGCTTGATAGCAATTAGGTAGAGAGTGCCCACCACCAAAACCTCACCCTGAGTTACAAAGGTCCCCTCTTATATTGGTTTAAAAAATTGACTTATATGTGAGCCTCCTCAGAGGCTCTCTTTCTCTTTCCCTCTGCCCCCAAAATGGGATTTGCGATAAAATCCTGTTTCGGCTGTAACACACAGCTATTACAGGCATAATGCTTAGAAAAAAGGTGCAGTTAAATCCCGTGATAGTGTGCATTATGTTATTGCATGCAACATTAACCAGCCCTCATTTCTATTTACTCCTCCCACTTGAATAAGATTTTCAAATTTGCATATGCATCTCATGATGCAGTATTTATTAGGGATGTGCAGAGGGACGCCAAACGTTGCATTCGTGATTCGGATTCTTCGGGGAACAAATGCGTTACATTCGGCCGTATGGTGCCCCGATCCGTTAATACGGCGAATTCTATTCGTGTCCCGACTAAAATTAAAATTAACTACAACCCCCCACCCTCCTGACCCCCACAAGACTTACCAAAACTCCCTGGTGGTCCAGCGGGGAGTCCGGAAGCCATCCCCTGCACTCTCACACCCTCGGTGCCGGTTTCATCATGGCGCAGATAGCCTGTGTCACAGGGGTTACCGGTGCCATTGCTCAGCCCCTGTCACATGGTCACCGGCGCCATCTTGTGCTCCTACCATGTGACAGGGGCTGACCAATGGCACTGGTAGCCACTGTGACATAGTATGGGCAAATGCTATCGGCGCCATTTTGAGTACTGGCATCGGACGGCCGGAGTGCAGGAGGTCGCTCCGGGACACCCGTTGGACCCCCAGGAGCTTTTGGCCAGCTTGGAGGGGCCTCCTGACCCCCACAAGACTTGCCAAAAGTCCAGCGGGGGTCCAGGAGCGACCTCCTGCACGCCGGCAGTCCGATGCCAATACTCAAAATGGCGCCGATAGCCTTTGCCCATACTATGTCACAGGGGCTACCGGTGCCATTGGTCAGCCCCTGTCACATGGTAGGAGCACAAGATGGCATCGATGGCCATGTGACAGGGGCTGACCATTGGCACCGGTAGCACCTGTGACAAAGGCTATCGGCCCGTGATGAAACCGGCACCGAGGGTGTGAGTGCAGGGGATGGCTCCCGGACCCCCCACTGGACCACCAGGGAGGTTTGGTAAGTCTTGGGGGGGTTCAGGAGGGTGGGGGGTTTTGTTTAAATTTTTATTTAAGTGGCCGTATAATTCGGCGAATATTCGTGTATTCGTGGGGAATCGCTATACGTTTCGCTTCCCCACGAATACTACGAATAGTGCAGTATACGTTGCTGTTCGCCAATATGGCGAAAACGAATGCACACCCCTAGTATTTATCACACGCGTAATGACATTATGGCCCTAACACCGACAACAATGCCGTAACACATTTTGATAAATGACCCCCTTAATTAGTTAACTAGATAATTCTAGCCAGCTAACTTTAGGACAGCTCTTTGACTCAACCAGACTTAGGCCTGGATTTATCAAAATGCGGTAAGTACTGCATGTGATAGGGGCGTGGTTTATGCAAAAATTCAGTTTATTACAATTTGTGCTAATTAGCTATGGGGTAGATTTTCAAAAAGCGCGAATAGGCCTACTTTTGCTTGCGCATCAGACTCAAGCAAAAGTACGCCTGATTTTAGTAGATACACGCGGAGCATCGCGTATCCACTAAAATCCTGGATCGGCGCGCGCAAGGCTATCGATTTTGTATAGCCGGCGTGTGCCGAGCCGCGCAGCCTACCCCCGTTCCCTCCGAGGCCGCTCCGAAATCGGAGCGGCCTCGGAGGGAACTTCCTTTTGCCCTCCCCTCACCTTCCCCTCCCTTCCCCTACCTAACCCACCCACCCGGCCCTGTCTAAGCCCCCCCCTTACCTTTGTCGGGGGATTTACGCCTCCCTCCGGGAGGCGTAAATCCCCGCGCGTCAGCGGGCCTCCTGCGCGCCGGGACGCGACCTGGGGGCGGGTCCGGAGGGCGCGGCCGCGCCCCCGGGCCGCAGCCACACCCCGGGCCCGCCCCCGGAATGCTCCCGACACACCCCGAAAACGCCGCGCGGTTCGGGCCCGCCCCCGACACGCCTCCGACACGCCCCCTCCGAAAACCCCGGGACCTACGCGAGTCCCGGGGCTCTGCGCGCGCCGGTAGGCCTATGTAAAATAGGCTTACCGGCGCGCAGGGCCCTGCTCGCCTAAATCCGCCCGGTTTTGGGCGGATTTAGGCGAGCAGGGCTCTGAAAATCCACCCCTATGTGAAGAGCTAAGTTAGTGCACATTGTGATAACGTTATCTGAATTTGTGATAGGTGTCAGACCTGTTGTATTTCCTGCATATGAACACTGGGAGGACCATTTTTGAGAGAGAGAGAGCGAGCGAGTGAGCCTGGCCATAATGTCATCCCCAAGGGTAGGTATTTGTATCCCTATGCTAGGCCCACCTAGTAACTCGAGGTGGGGTTTAGGTATGAGTGAAGGGGGTTAGGGGCCACTTTATTTATTTATTTATTATTAATGTTTATATACCGAGGTTCTTGTATCAGATACAAATCACTCCGGTTTACATAAAACAGTGAGATGCCCAAAAGGAAGGGGCTTTACATATAACTATAAGACAACGGGCTTTACATATAACTATAAAACAAACAACTTTGACATTCTATGTGACATGTACGAGCAGAACAGTGGTCTCTTGTGAAAATCTGATGGTCTTCAGAGTGAGGAAACTCACTCCAAGATGAGATTTGGGCAATGTTCTCTCCATCTAGCTTGATGTTACCCAGGTGTGACGCTTTCACCGGTCTGTATAGTGCCACTTGCGTCTGTTCCCGGGATCCAATCCCTGCAGAGCCTCCCTGGTCCCTTGGAAACTCAAAATAGCAATTTAGTAGTGTTTATCCTACAAGTCCCCAGGTGGGAATTGAACCCTCACCACCTGGATGGAAGGCCGATGCCTTCCCCACTGAGCCAGCAACTCACTGTCCAACCACTGGCTTCCGAAGTCCCTCACAATGTCCATAGTTCAAGAGTCCGGCCCCACTGGGCCTAACTGCCACCTCCCTCCGTACCTCTGGGAGCTCAACACTTCCCCAGAGATACAGCCACCCACTGGCAGTTCTCCAGGCAAATGTATCTTTATCGTGAGTCCAGACCAACAAAAGTCCCCGTGCTCACCTTCCTTGTGATAGGGGTTGCCGTCCTCCACACGGTCGGGGAGTATCCGGTGTCAAAGTTTCCGGCAGCTGCCAGGTAGCCCGACCTTCCTCCTCAATCCCCGTCAGGAGACTGAGACTGCTCTCCTAGGGAGTCCTTTTTATCCTGTGGCTAACTCCGCCTCTTCCGCCAGCTGATTGGCTCCTTTAGCCACACCCTCAACTTCCCACACCTGTGGTTCCTCTGGTCTTATAACTTCCGGGGGAAGGAACCAAGGGACGTCTCTTGCCTGGGGTTGCTATATTTTCCTTCCCCCCCTTCCCTTGAATCTTTGGTTCCTGGTTCTTTCTCTGACGGTTCTGGTCTAGCATAGTGACCCCGTCACATACCTCCCCCCTTTTCTAGGAGTCTCGCCCTATGGTGAGACTCCTACCACTTCCCTAACTAGGAGCCGGCATTTCTGAGTCCCCAAAACGTCTTCCTTTCAAACACCCACCAGCCCCTTCCTTTCCTGGGCCAGTGCTTATACTTGGGTGCACTCTTCCTATAGTTCCTGCACTGAATCTTTCCCCAGACCTGTCCCCATTGACTATCCTGGTCTCTCTGCATTTTATCTAGTCCTTGGGTCGCTTCTTCAGAAACCCCCTCTAAAACCTTTTTCAGCTGTTTTACCTTCTCCGTCGTCTCCCATTCCAGTTTTTCTACCCGGTCAGACTGCCACTCTTCCTCAGACTCTTCTCCTGTCTGTCCATCCTCCCCTCTACCTGGTCCCTCCTCTGAACCTAGGGGCCTGGATTCCCCAGCCACTTCACCTGGCCGTCCATCCTCCCCTCTACCTGGTCCCTCCTCTGAACCTAGGGGCCTGGATTCCTCAGCCACTTCACCTGGCCGTCCATCCTCTCCTTTACCCGGTACTTCCTCTGAACCTAGGGGCCTGGATTCCCCAGCCACTTCACCTGGCCGTCCATCCTCTCCTTTACCCGGTACTTCCTCTGAACCTAGGGGCCTGGATTCCCCAGCCACTTCCCCTGGCCGTCCATCCTCTCCTTTACCCGGTCCTTCCTCTGAACCTAGGGGCCTGGATTCCCCAGCCACTTCCCCTGGCCGTCCATCCTCTCCTTTACCCGGTCCTTCCTCTGAACCTAGGGGCCTGGATTCCCCAGCCACTTCCCCTGGCTGTCCATCCTCTCCTTTACCCAGTCCTTCCTCTGAACCTAGGGGCCTGGATTCCCCAGCCACTTCACCTGGCTGTCCATCCTTCCACCCATGTGTATGTGATTCCTCAGAAGTACCTCGGATACAGGATTCTGGCTCTGACTTCTCTGGTTGGGCTTGAACTTTCCCCACAGCTGCTGCATCACTTCTCACCCTCATGACCTGCAGCTCCTCTTCCTTCTGGCCTAGATCTGCAGTGTAGTCCTCCCTCTCAGGTACCTCTTCTTTTCCCCAGAGGGTCCACCTGTTAAAACCTTGGGTGAGTCCATCCATCATCCGTAGCATGACCTGCTGTTGGCGAGTTTGCTGCTCGAGCATCTGTTGCACCAGCTGGTCCGTAACCGCCTGCTGTGCCTGCATTGTCTCGACCACCCATTTCAGCAGTTCCTCCGACGCCATGTTGTCTGCAAAGGGAAAAGAAACAAACCCAAGTGCGCTACCCTTTTTCCACTTTTCCCTCTACAGTTCTGTTTCACCCTCCAGCCCTGTCCAATCCATCAGCGCCCTCTGTAGGTACCCTTACCTCCCAGGGCCGCTGAAATACGCCTTGAGCTGGATACTCTATTCCTTGTCTCTGGCCGACAGTCCCTCCAGTTCCTCTCCTGGTAATTGTCAGCAATCCCACTTCTGACACCATTTGTGACGCTTTCACCGGTCTGTATAGTGCCACTTGCGTCTGTTCCCGGGATCCAATCCCTGCAGAGCCTCCCTGGTCCCTTGGAAACTCAAAATAGCAATTTAGTAGTGTTTATCCTACAAGTCCCCAGGTGGGAATTGAACCCTCACCACCTGGATGGAAGGCCGATGCCTTCCCCACTGAGCCAGCAACTCACTGTCCAACCACTGGCTTCCGAAGTCCCTCACAATGTCCATAGTTCAAGAGTCCGGCCCCACTGGGCCTAACTGCCACCTCCCTCCGTACCTCTGGGAGCTCAACACTTCCCCAGAGATACAGCCACCCACTGGCAGTTCTCCAGGCAAATGTATCTTTATCGTGAGTCCAGACCAACAAAAGTCCCCGCGCTCACCTTCCTTGTGATAGGGGTTGCCGTCCTCCACACGGTCGGGGAGTATCCGGTGTCAAAGTTTCCCGCAGCCGCCAGGTAGCCCGACCTTCCTCCTCAGTCCCCGGCAGGAGACTGAGACTGCTCTCCTAGGGAGTCCTTTTTATCCTGTGGCTAACTCCGTCTCTTCCGCCAGCTGATTGGCTCCTTTAGCCACACCCTCAACTTCCCACACCTGTGGTTCCTCTGGTCTTATAACTTCCGGGGGAAGGAACGTCTCTTGCCTGGGGTTGCTATATTTTCCTTCCCCCCTTCCCTTGAATCTTTGGTTCCTGGTTCTTTCTCTGACGGTTCTGGTCTAGCATAGTGACCCCGTCACACCAGGTAGAGAGACCATCAAGCTAGGTTGAGAGAACACTGCACAAATCTCATCTTGGAGTGAGTTTCCTCACTCTGAAGGTTATCAAATCTTCACAAGAGACCACTGTTCTGTTCGTACATGTCACACAGAATGTCAAAGTGACCCCTAAACCCCTACATTCGTACCTAAACCCCACCTCGAGTTACTAGGTGGGCCTACCATAGGGATACAAATACCTACCTCTGGGGATGACATTATGGCCAGTCTCTCTCTCTCTCTCTCTCTCTCTCTCTCTCTCTCTCAGGCCTTACAGGAGACATCACAAAAGGCAATGAACCTTATCACATGGTCACAGCAGCTAACACAATTCAAAGAGGTGTAGTTAAAATCAGCATTATAGCTCTTCACAGACAGGCTAACCCAGCCCACACTCCTCCTATCACACCATACAATATGGTGCCATCGCATGCAAAAACACCTTATCACATTTTGATAAATGACTCCCTAAGCTGGCTAAGTAATCCAGCAAACTCTGTGTATCGGAGTTAGCCCAGTTAACTTAACTGGCTAACACAACTCCTCCCAGTTAAACCTTTGAACCATCCTTAACTTATCTGACCAAATTCTAGCCGCCTAACTTATTAGCTGTCTAGAATTTAGCCGGATAAAGACTGAATATAGCCGGGAAAGTCATTTAGATGGATAACTATTAAGTTATTCATCTAAATGGGTTTTGCTTATGGACCTCAAACAATATAACAATACATATCAATAAAATAACACTTAAAATTTCATAGGACCCAATGAGGTTAACTTAATGAGGCAAATAGTTTCTTGTATTATTATTGTTCCTGAAACTTCTTAAATGGTTCAATAAATAAGTATGTTTTTAGGTTCTTCCTGAATTCTTTCAGGTCTGTAATGCTCTGGAGCTGTGTTGGTAGATTATTCTTCACTTTGGGCCCTGCAAATTGAGAAGGCACTTTCTCTTGGTAAATCTAGCCAAGCTTAATGGGGTCCAGGAATATCTAGAAGTGCTTGAGTCCATGAGCATACATATTCTGAGGGTGGAGGTAATCTATAGAAAACATATGTCATGTAATAAATTGTGAATGATAGATTCTATTTTATATTGAATTCACCATTGCATGAGTAATCAATGTAAACAGGAGTGATGTGATCATGTAATCTTGTTCCTGTTAACATTCCGGCTGTGGCATTCTGAATAATTTCTAATGAATGGAATGTACTTTGAGGCAAGCCAATGAAAAGAGAATTATAGTAATCAAGTGATGAAAAAATGAATGCTTGTACAACTGTATGGAAATCATCAGGGTTGAGAAGGGATTTCAAGTGAAGTCTGAAAAACCTTTGCGATATGAAATTTCATGGACAATGTGGGATTAATAATGACCCCCAAACTGTGTACTTTTTGTGATATTTCAATAGAATAGTGTTCAAAACTAACATTCTCTGGTATTGGAAATTTCACTGCCTGACCCAAGATTATAATCTCAGTATATTGTATGTTCAAAGCCAATCTGTTGTGTGATAGCCATGTTTAGCCTCCTATCCCGAATTCTGAGAGACATGATATCAAAATCTCATGATTAACAATATCGAAAGCAGAGTTCAAATCTAACAGTATGTTACACATGCCTGAATCAAAGCCCCTTTTGATGGTATCTATTTGTGATAGCGCCTAAATCCAAACTGGTGTTGGTCCAGAATGTAGTTGAATCCATGAAAGTAGATAACTGTTGCAAAGCTAAATTTTCAATGATTTTGGTGAGAAATGATTGTGCAGGGACAGCCCAAAAATTGGACAAAATATTTACATCAGCTTACCATCACTTTCTTAAGTTGAACTGGAAGATGTTCTGAAGTTAAAGAAGTGTTAAGCTAAAAGGAGCAATTACTGAAGCGACTAATATATATGTTAGAAAAGTAAAGAAAAGCAAGAAAAGAATGAAACCTATCTGGTTCACAAAGGAGGTGCTGATAAAATAAAAGTTAAAAGAATAGCGTTTAAGAAATATAAAAGATCCCAAAGGGAGGATCACAAGGAAGAATATCTGGTAAAACTGAAGGAGACGAAGAAAGTAATCAAGAAAGCGAAAAGTCAAGCAGAAGAAAGGATTGCCAAAGAGGTAGAGTGAGGTGACAAAACATTTTTCAGATACATCAGTGAAAGGAGAAAAGTCCAAAGTGGTATAGTGAAATTGAAAGATGAAAAGGATCAATGGGTGGAGAGAGATGAAGAAATGGCAGAAATATTAAACAAATACTTCTGTTTGGTGTTCACTAAAGAAGACCCCGGAGAAGGACCATCACTAGTTAACATGAAACTGGAGGGGAGTGGAATGGATGAAACTTCATTTACAGAAGAGAATGTATGGGAAGAGCTATGAAAACTGAAAGTGGACAAAGCCATGGGGCCTGATGAGGTTCATCCCAGGATACTGAAAGAACTCAGAGATGTGCTGGCGGCTCCGCTGAGTGACCTGTTCAATAGATCCCTGGAAATGGGAGTGGTGCCGTGTGATTGGAGAAGATCGGCGGTGGTCCCTCTTCACCCTCAAGTATTACACTCCTAAAGCTCAGCCCCCACAGGCCATAACCCCTCATGAACACCACAGATCACTGCTCCCTATCATGATCACCCCCCTCACCCAACTAATTGGCCTTACCACCTTCACAATCCTCCTCTTAAATGCTCAGTCAATCGTCAAAAAAACGGCAATACTCAATGATTTTCTCACTGATGATAGTCCTGACATTTGTGCTATTACCGAGACATGGCTAAAGGACTCTGATTCTGTCTTACTAAACCAACTTCCCACTGACCTATATGACATCATCTCTATCCCTAGACCCAGGAAATGTGGAGGAGGCCTCCTTCTAGCTGCAAAAAAGAGCTTTAGATTAAGACAACAACCGATCTCCTCCCTCACAAATTGGAAATTGGACTATTTAAATCACCCAACCTCCAAATCTGCTTAATATACGCGCCCCCAGGGCTCCTTGATAATAACTCATCCCCCATGATCGAATATGTTACTAAAAATATAGACATAAACTCCCCTGCAATCATACTTGGGGACTTTAATCTCCATGTGGACTCAGTACCTTTATCATCCTCCTGTGATGCCCTTCTTGGATCAATGAATGCCCTCGGCTTCAAGCAGATAATTACCAGTCCTACACATAAGGCAGGCCACACCCTTGATCTCATCTTCACCAATTCCCTGATCCTACCAGACCCCCCCTACATGCAATCCTATCCCCTGGTCCGACCACTTCTGCATCAAAACCACTTGTACTACCAAAAATACTAGCAATCCCACACGCCCTAAAAAAACCCATTCACTTTCATAAAACTTGAAAAACTGACTTCATCGTAGCCCTTACTAAAGAACTTACCAATCTTGACCTGACCAACTCTGAGTCCGCTATCTCTTCTTGGACTTATCTAACCAGCATTGTTGCCAGCAACGTCTGCCCCATCCAATCTCGAGAAATCAACCCAGCAAATAACAAACAGAAACCCTGGTACACGTCAGAGCTCAAAAACATGAAACACAACCAATGCAAACTAGAAAAAACCTGGCATAAAGATCCCACACCTGCCCAACTGGCAAAATTCAGATCCCTCCTCCACACCTACCGAGAAGCCATAAACAAAACCAAAAGAGATTTCTACTCCCAAAGAATTCATCAACTCCAATTTAATGCTCAAGCCCTTTTTGAATTTGTGTCAAACCTAACTAAAACTTCCCCCACCACCACCCCTGACATGGATGACAAGGCCAACTGTGAAAACCTTGCCCTATATTTCCACAATAAAATACATAAAATTATGTCATGCTTAACTGCTCCGTCCACTTCATCAAAAACCCAAGCAACCAACAACAATGCCGATGCCCCCATGCCCTCCAACATCCAAATAACTAACACTACCACCACTCTTAAGTCTTTTGAGAACACTACATCGATGAAAATAGAATCTGACCTTAAGAAAATCAAACCCTCAGTGCACCGCTCAGACACCATTCCCACTAAAACCCTCCTCACCATCCCCAACATCATCACCAAACCGATTTCCAACATCATCAATAGATCCATATCCCTTGATACAGTCCCAAACCAACTTAAACAAGCCATCATAAAACCTATTCTAAAAAAAACCTCCCTCGACCATGCTGATCCTGCCAACTTTCGCCCCATCTCCAACCTTCCCTTTATATCTAAAATCCTAAAGAAAACAAACAATTGTCAACTTACGGATTACTTAGATGAAAACCACATCCTCGTCCCCTCCCAATATGGGTTCCACAAACACCATAGCACCAAAATGCTCCTCATCTCCCTTTCAGACTACATACTAAAAGCCATAGACAAAGGCCAGTCTTACATGCTTGCCTTCTTGGATATATCCTCCGCATTTGACACTGTTAACCACAACATCTTAATAAAACGCCTCCAAGAAATTGGCATTTCTGGCATCCCCCTCTGCTGGTTTCAGTCATACCTCAGCAACAGACAATACAGAGTAAAAACTGGGAACAGTGAATCAAAACCATTTAACCTGACCCAAGGCGTCCCACAAGGTTCCTCGCTTTCGTCCACTCTGTTCAATATATACCTCCTTCCTCTCTGCCACCTCCTATCTGATCTTGGTCTTCCACATGTCATATATGCGGACGATGTTCAGATCCTCATACCCATCAACGACACACTGCTCAATGCCATGAAGACCTGGGAATCCGCCCTTGCCTCAATCAGCTCCCTGCTTTCTGACAACTACCTTGCTCTCAACACCGCTAAAACTGAGCTCTTAGTCATCTCACCCTGCAATATCAACTTTAACCTACCCTTGCCCAACACACCTCCATCCCCTTCTCCCCCCATGTTCGTAGCCTAGGCGTCATACTAGACAATCAATTTAACTTAAAAAAGTTCATCAACCCTACCCTAAAAGACTGTTTTTTCAAACTTCATAAGTTAAAAAAAATCAAAATCCTACTACATCTCAATGACTTTCGCACAATTCTCCAAGCCACCATACTGTCCAAAGTTGACTATTGTAATGCCATCCTCCTAGGCTTTCCCAAAAATGCTATCCAACCACTACAGATGCTCCAAAATGCGTCTGCCCGAATCCTCACTAATGCCCGTAGAAATGTTCATATCACCCCTGTGCTCAAACATCTGCACTGGCTGCCAATCACATCCCAGATTCTATACAAGTCTCTCGCCATCATCCTTAAATCTCTACACAACAAAAATATACACTGGTTCAATGAGCACCTTCATTTTCGTACCTCTAACAGACCCACCAGAAACCAACACCTGGCAACCTTGCACACACCCTCTCCCAAACTCACAAAGTTTAAGTCCACCTCAGACTGTGCCCTCTCTATAACAGGTCCTTTGCTTTCGAACAATATGCCCCCCAGTCTTCACGAGGAACTATGTCCAAAGAAATTTAAGCAGAAACTCAAGACCTGGCTTTTCAAGCAAGCTTTCACAATATTAACCCTTACCTTCTCCCACCTTTTCTCCCCTTCTGTTTTATATATATTGTCCCAACAGCCTATGCCCCTTATTTCCGTTACCCCCCTTAATGACTTTCTCTCAATGTTCATTCCCCCCCAGGTCACAGTGACGCACCCTGTAAATATAAATAGCTATCCAGATCTTCTTTTGCCTTTGTAATTATGTTTTTACAATTATTATATAATTTATTATAATTTTGCTTTCTGTACATAGCTCCGCATTTGTTTTGGATACCCTCTAGAGTTAATACCCTGAGTTCCGCATTCATTGTAAAGCCCATTGCTGCATTACTTTTTTATATTTTATTCCATTTACTTTTCAATATATTTATAAATGATCTGGAAAGAAATACGACAAGTGAGGTAATCAAATTTGCAGATGACACAAAATTGTTCAGAGTAGTTAAATCACAAGCAGATTGTGATAAATTGCAGGAAGACCTTGTGAGACTGGAAAATTGGGCATCCAAATGGCAGATGAAATTTAATGTGGATAAGTGCAAGGTGATGCATATAGGGAAAAATAACCCATGCTATAATTATACAATGTTGGGTTCCATATTAGGTGCTACAACCTAAGAAAGAGATCTAGGTGTCATAGTGGATAACACATTGAAATTGTCGGTTCAGTGTGCTGCGGCAGTCAAAAAAGCAAACAGAATGTTGGGAATTATTAGAAAGGGAATGGTGAATAAAACGGAAAATGTCATAATGCCTCTGTATCGCTCCATGGTGAGACCGCACATTGAATACTGTGTACAATTCTGGTCGCCGCATCTCAAAAAAGATATAATTGCGATGGAGAAGGTACAGAGAAGGGCTACCAAAATGATAAGGGGAATGGAACAGCTCCCCTATGAGGAAACACTAAAGAGGTTATGACTTTTCAGCTTGGAGAAGAGACGGCTGAGGGGGGATATGAAGGAGGTGTTTAAAATCATGAGAGGTCTAGAACGGGTAGATGTGAATACAATGGAGGCAGAGTGCATGCAAATCTCTCTCATACATATTCATTAGGGATATCCTGAAAACCAGACTGGTTTGTGGCCCTCGAGGACCGGAACTGCCCACCCCTGATATATAGTCTTTCTACAGCTCAGCAACCCTGGGATCGCTGTTCCAGTACCTGAGGGACTTCAGCCCTGCCGGGCATATCTACTCACTACTGCCACCTCTGGTGGTTCTACTAACCTGTCTAATAAAAGAACTATCTGTGTCTGTCTCCATACCCATGCCTAGCTGGTGGTCCCTCTCAGGATATCCTCCTGGGGGCGCTGTCATCTGCCATCGGCCCAGAGATCCACCTACCTATCTATATGCCTCTACAGCTGAGTGCCCTCTCTAAGCACTCCGCTGGTACAGGTTGCTATTCCTTCCCCATCAGGAGTCTTCAGCAACAGATTCATAAGAGATTGTTATCTACTCCATCTACAGGAGCTGAGCATTTCAGATTGCTAACTCCGCCTACGGAGCATTACAGATTGCTAACTCCTCCTTCCTTAGGAGTAGATCATAAAATGGTTGCTAACTCCTCCCTCTCGAGGGTGAGAGCATAACAGGATTGCTAACGTCTCCCTCCACAGGAGCAGATTCCTAACAGATTGCTAACTCCTCCCCTCTCGAGGAGTAAAACATAACAAGATTGCTAACTCCTCCTCCCATAGGAGTATCCAGCATCAGATTCACAACAGATTGCTAACTCCTCCCCTCTCAAGAGGGAGAGTATAACAAGATTGCTAACTCCAGTGGATCCGGCTTTAAATTGGAAGCAGTACTCCTGGGAATCCAGCTTAAGGTATGGGATGTCAGTAACCCATGGACCCCGGACACCTCTCCGCCTTGCAGGCTATACTGGGCCTGGCTCAATGCATCTCAAAACAGCAAGAAACCTTGGAAAAATTTACTGCAGCATTCCACCGCTTCATACACAGAAGATACAAGGCACAGCTTCTACTCAAGAAGGTCAGTTACAGGAGGTAACTTTAAAGACTGCAGTTACACTGGCAGCTCCTATTCGCTTCTCTGGAGAACTCCAGAAGACTCGGGGCTTTTTGAACCAGTGCAGTTTACATTTCACCTTACAACCTTCATTGTTTCCCACGGGTCTCTCTAAGACCAGCTATATCCTGTCAGACTTAGATGGGAGAGCCTTGTCGTGGGCATCTAACTTGTGGGAACGCAAGGCCCGTATTTTGCAGGACATAAAAGGATTTATGGACTTGTTTAAATCCGCTTTTGATTACCCTGCTCGTATGTCTGTTGCCGGGTTTGCTTTCGGGGACTTGAAGCAAAGCAACAGATCATTGGCTGAATTTGCCATAGAATTCAAGGCTCTTGCAGCGGAACTTCGCTGGGACCCCAGATGTCTCAAGACTCTCTTCTGCAGAGGCCTGGATACCCGCTTGAAAGACGAGCTGGTCGCTCGCCAGACACCTGACTCGCTGGAAGAATTGATAGTCTTAGCTACTCGGATTGATTGTCGGCTCCGAGACAAGGCGAAGGAACTCCGGCCTAAGGTGTTACCAGGGTTGAAAAAGGCCAGTACCCCTGCACCTCGGATGGGTCCAGCAATTCCTGCTGTTAATAAAGAGGAACCGATGCAACTTGGTCATGGTCACTTGTCCTCAAAGGAGAGAAGATTATGGAAGAAACGCGGCCTGTGCATGTACTGTGGTCAGCCCGGCCATGATGTCTCTATATGCCCCATTTGTCCGGGAAATGGACGGGCCTAAGTCCCGCGGGAGGACTGTTCTTGGGCCATACGGCGTTATCTCCTCCACTCTCTCTTTCAGTCTCTGTGACCTCTGAACCAGCCACAGTTCAAACCCCTGCCCTGGTGGACTCAGGGGCAGGAGGCAACTTTATTATCAGATGTCTTGTGGAAGACCTGAGGAGTCCCTTTGTCAAATTAGAAGATCCATTATTGCATCACAACTTGAAGTGGGCTTTGGATGTTCCTTTACATCGCCACTTCTTTTGAAGATCTTACTGACATACACAGTAGTCTCTCTTTCCTGACTGCTGATATTCATAGTGGTTGTTATGCTCACCATGGCTAGATGGCGCTCTACATCTTTACCGTCTTCACGGACTATTACTTAGAGATATCTACTACGTTTGCTTTCACTCGGAAGTCGTGCCTCAAGGACTACTGCACTACTAGATCCAAAGAAGATATCTCTAGCTACCAGCCTGTTTGATTCGCTGGTGCTGCCACCATCTCTCTTCTGGCAATTCTTCGGAAGAGTTATCCATAAGTGGGTTTTGGACGTACCCCAGCTTTGCCACTTCTGTTGAAGTTTCACTGATGTCCATAGCAGCTAAGCTATTGCTGCTGAGTTCAACACCTCATCCAGTTTCAATATTGAAGAGGTTACCCTTAGAAGTGGGGTTGGATGTACCCAACATCTCCACTTTCGCTGAAGGTTCAGTGACATCATTACAGCTGAGCTGTTGCTGCGGAATGCAACACCTCATCCCGTTACTTACTGAAGAGATATCTTTAGAAGTGGGGTTGGACGTACCCAACATCTCCACTCTCGCTGAAGGTTCAGTGAAGCCATAGCAGCTAAGCTATTGCTGCTGAGTTCAACACCTCATCCAGTTTCAATATTGAAGAGGTTACCCTTAGAAGTGGGGTTGGACGTACCCTAACATCACCACTTCCATTGAAGTTTCAGTGGCGTCTATAGCAGTTAGCTATTGCTGCTAAACTCTACCATCTCTCATCCAGCATCATCTACTGGAGAGTCATCTGTAAAAGTGGATTTTGGACATTCTTCAACATCACCACTTCCACTGAATTCCTCAGTAATGTCCACAGCAGCTCTACCCATTGCTGTTGATATCACCAATAACACTTTGAAAGATTCTTCCAAATCTCAAGAGCCACCTGTCACCTTTGCAGAAGATGAAGTAGAAATTAAGATCAAAGAGATTCTGGATGTTCGCAACAGAGGCAAGAATTTTGAATACCTTCTGATTTGGGAAGGCTTCGGCCCCAATTTAATCGCTTGGGAGCCTCAGACCAATATCTTGGATAAAGAGATGCTTCATCAGTTTCACCTCGCGCATCCTTTGAAGCCTGGTACCTGAAGAGAAGATCGCCCTTTGAAGGGGGGTACTGTTGCGTCCGTCGCTGCTCAACGCCCTCACTACGCCCTCTCTACCTCTGTGGCGACTCCCTCTGGGTCTGATGGACAGTTTGCGGCCGCGGCGTCTCCATGCTGTCTCCCTCCGGCATCCCCGGACCGGCTCGACGCTGCGGATCCGCCATGTTCCTGATAATGTAGGGTGCGCGTGCTATGATGTATGTATCAGTAAGGGCACGAACCTCGGGGGCATCCCCCTGAATTGACGTCATCCGCTTCCAATACAAAAGGTCTCAACATTTGCTAACAAATCGAGTTAGCAAGGACAAGAATACGGACTCGTTAAGGATTCGTTCAAGCTACTCTGCCTCCTCGGACTTACCAGGAGTACCCGCTTTTCGGGGTCCTCGCTCTCTTTTCTTTATTTCAGATTGCAGATAGGAACCGGTACTCGCTCCTCGAGGGCCCATGTTCCTGAACACTCTGAAGATTCTCTACTGCCTGGAAGCTATCGCAGATATAGACATTTGTGAGTTACTTTCGCTCTCTCAGAGCTTTCCCTGGAACCAGGTACTCGCTCTTCGAGGGCCTAACCCTTTCCAGCTACTGAGCCTCTTTAAGACCTTATGTGAGATTGTCATCTAGTTCTGGCTATGAACACAGCATACCCTGTCTACTCACTATCTATAGTCTTTCTATAGCTCAGCAACACTGGGATCGCTGTTCCAGTACCTGAGGGACTTCATCCCTGCCGGGAATATCTATTCACTACTGCCACCTCTGGTGGTTCTACTAACCTGTTTAATAAAAGAACTATCTGTGTCTGTCTCCATACCCAAACCTAGCCGGTGGTCCCTCTCAGGATATCCACCTGGGTGCGTTGTCATCTGCCATCAGCCCAGGGATCCACCTACCCATCTATATGCCTCTACAGCTGAGTTCCCTCTCTAAGCACTCCGCTGGTACAGGTTGCTACTCCTTCCCCATCAGGAGTCTTCAACAACAGATTCATAAGAGATTGTTATCTACTCCATCTACAGTAGTTGAGCATTTCAGATTGCTAACTCCACCTATGGAGCATTACAAACTGCTAACTCCTCCTTCCTTAGGAGTAGATCATAACAAGATTGCTAACTCCTCCCTCCACAGGAGCAGATTCCTAACAGATTGCTAACTCCTCCCCTCTCGAGGAGTAAAACATAACAAGATTGCTAATTCCTCCTCCCATAGGAGTATCCAGCATCAGATTCACAACAGATTGCTAACTCCTCCCCTCTCGAGGGGGAGAGCATAACAGTTCCTGAAGGAAACCACGAAAGTGACTTTCATCCTTTCTCGCTTAGAGGGAAAGGCTCTAGCATGGGCTTCTCCGTTGTGGGAACGCTTCGACCCCATGCTCTCCCAGCTGTCAGAGTTCATCACTGTATGCAAGCAGACCTTCGGAGACACAGGCCATCAAGCAGTAACCAGCCATAACCTTCTCCACATCCGTCATGGGTTGAAAACCCTCTCTGAATAAATGGTGGAATTCAGGACCCGGGTTACTGAGGACGGGTGGCAAGAAGATTGTCTGCAAACCATCTTCCTAGATGGTCTCTCCAGTGCTCTCAAAGATGAACTCGCCATCCATGAGACTCCCACATCTCTAGAGGATCTGATCTCCCTAACCGGGAAGATCGACCACCGACTTTGGCAACGGCGACTAGAAGTAAAGGCCTCTCGATCTCCTACTCCATGCCCAACGCGTGCTGAAAGTACTCCATCTAAGGCTTTATCAGCATCACCGCCTCCCTCTGAGGAACCTATGCAGGTCAACCGTGGGCGACTATCTCCGACCGAACGCCTTTGGCGGAGAAAGGAAGGTATCTGTCTTTACTGAGGTGCCTCCGGACATCTTCGGCAGTCATGCCCAATTCGACCGGGAAACTGCAATGCCTAAGCCAGGCGAGGGTCCCAAGCTTGGGCGCTACTGTCACTGGCCCCCAACTTCTACTTCCAGTCTCCCTTGGCATCGAGTCTCGCTCCTTCACCACCACTGCCCTTGTCGACACTGGGGCAAGTGGCAGTTTCATCATGGATGACATCATTAAACTCCTAAACATCCCTCTATAGCCCTAGATGTGTCTCTCCGCATCGCATCCATCCAAGGGGAACTTCTCCCAGGACTCATCACCCACTGAACAGCGGCCATCCATCTCACCGTGGGAACTCTCCACAAGGAGGAGATGTCTTTCTACGTTCTGAAACATTCTACACATCCAGTCATCCTAGGGCTTCCCTGGCTCCAGGTACACGGACCTCAATTAGATTGGCATTCTCTGCAGTTGGTGCAATGGGGTCCCAAGTGACAGAAGACCTGTTTAAGACAAGTGTCTCCAGTGGTAACCGTCCTAAAGTCCACCCTCACCAGGTTGCCAACCCAGTACGCCGAGTTTGAGGACGTCTTCTCGAAGCAAAAGGCAGACACGTTTCTTCCACTTCGCAAACTGAATTTCCCTATAGAGCTTCTGCCTGGCACAACGCCCCCCAAGGGCAGAACCTATCCATTGTCTTGTCCAGAAACCTTAGCTATGTCTGAATATATTAAGGAAAACCTAGAAAAAGGGTTCATCAGACCTTCCAACTCTCCCGCAGGAGCGTGTTTCTTCTTTGTCATGAAAAAGGACGGAGGATTGCGTCCTTGCATTGATTATAGAGGGCTTAATGCCATAACCCGAAAGGATCGGTACCTGTTGCCCCTCATCAGTGAGCTGTTTGACTGCCTCCAAGGGGCCCGGATCTTCACGAAGTTGGATCTAAGGGGTGCGTACAATCTTGTACGCATCCAACCGGAAGATATTTGGAAGACCACATTCAACACTAGGGATGGTCACTACGAGTATATCGTGATGCCCTTCAGCCTCTGTAACACCCCTGCCATCTTTCAATGTCTTATGAACAAAATTCTCTGAGATCTCCTATATTCCTTTGTGGTCGTATACCTTGACAACATCCTGATCTTCTCAAAGGATCTAGAGTTACATCATGATCATGTCAAGACCGTACTTCAATGCCTGAGAGAGAACCACCTCTATGCCAAACTGTAAAAATGCATCTCGAGCAAATCCGCCTGCCCTTTCTAGGGTATATCATCTCCGATTGAGGATTCTATATGGATCCAGAAAAGCTTCAAGGAATTCGAGACTGGCTTCCTCCAACCGCTTCCAGCCCCCACTGAACCCTGGTCAAGCATATCGACAGATTTCATCACGGATCTACCACCGTCTCAAAACAACACATTGATCTGGGTCATCATTGACTGCTTTTCTAAAATGGGTCACTTCATCCCTCTGTGAGGCCTTCCATCAGCCCCAGAACTGGCCAAACTGTTCCTGAAGCATGTCTTTTGCCTCTATGTTCTCCCAAAAGAGATTATATCAGACTGGGGACCACAGTTTGCCGCAAGGTACTGGCGCTCCTTATGTAAGAAGTTCAACATCACGTTGAATTTCATGTCGGCCTATCACCACCAGGCCAACAGCCAAACAGAAAGAACCAATCGGACCCTGAAGACTTTCCTCCATTCGTACGTGAATGATCAGCAGAACAACTGGTCCGACCTGCTGCCCTGGGCCGAGTTGTCCATAATACCCACATCTCTGCTGCCACCGAAATATTGCCATTCTCCGTGGCGTTTGGCTGACAACCACGTTTACCACTGCCAGTACCTCTCTCTGTTCCATCACCAGCTGCCCAATTCACAGCTCACACCATTCGTCAGGTGTGGAACCAGGTAACGGAACATCTTAACCAGGCCGCTGAACATTCCAAGCATACCTCAGATGCCCACAGACGTCCCGCTGCACTCTTCCAATCTGGCCAGAAGGTGTGGCTAAGCACCCGACACATAAGGCTGCAACTCCCTTCACATCGTCTGGCACCTAAATACATTGGTCCATTCCCGGTATTCCAAAGAGTGGGAGCAGTCTCTTAACAGCTGCAATTACCATGTGCCATGGGTATTCATAATACCTTCCACGTTTCCCTGCTGAAGCCGCTAGTCCTCTCCTAGCCCTCTCACAGAGATCCCTCGCCTCCTCGGATCTCCACAAAACCAGACTCCACCCTCCAGGTGGCCTGCTCACCTCTTCAACTCCTCTGCAGATTTCGGGTCAGCCTCTCCAGCAGCAGCCACAAGCTCCTCCAGGCCTCAGCGTCCAGCGGTGACGGTCACCAGACCTACCTAAGCACACCAGGCCTCACGGAGGGGCTCGGCATCCTCCGTGGCATTAGCCCTACCCCTAGGCGTGAGCGCGCGGACCGCCCGGTCCCTTAAAAGGCCAGGGGCAGGTCCAAGCTCTGCAGCGCGCCCTGATTGAACGCACTATTAAAGGAAGTGCCTGCCTGCACTTCCTTGCCTGGCAATCGAGTCAACACCGAGTGTGTTCTAGTTTGCCTCCAGGTCTCATCGCCTGTTCCAGTCTTGTTCCAGTCCTGTTCCAGCGTCCTTCTGTTCCAGCGTCCTTCTGTTCCAGTGTCCGTCTTCTCCTACATTCCCCCAGGTAGTACCTCTTGGAATGACTCTCTGGTACTGACCTCTGCCTGTTCATGACTATGCTGACTGCTGCCTGGATACTGACCTCTGCCTATCTATTCAACCACGTCTGACCTCTGGAACCTGACCTCTGCTTTGGCTGACTACTCTCGGACTGACCTTTGGGACTTGACCTCCGCTATTACTGACAGTGCCGCCTTGATTCTGGCCCTGCTCCTAGCCTTGTCATCTCAGACTCTGTTCTGGCCTTCTCTGGTCCTCCAGACCTCCAGCCTTGATGTCGACCGCGCACCCTTGATCCTGGTGGGCACACCCCAGAACTTTCTTTCTGGGAGACCCTGTGAGGCCCACCTAAGTCCAAGCAGCCCGGGTCCCCAAGGGCTCCACCCAGGGGGACCTCGGGCTTCCAGTGGTGAAGCTCCAGCTAGCCTCTGTCTCCTCCTGTGTGCCACCTCTTGGTGGCAGGTGCTTCCTGGGTCCGACCAGGGAGCCTCCATACACTGCTCCAGAACAAGGCGCAACAGTATTGGCCACGGAGAAAATTTATTGGATCATGGGGATTAGCTAATAGCCTAAGTTATTTATTTATTTAATAGCTTTTATATACCGATCACCGTTTGCACATCTTATCAGTTTACAGGAAACAGTAACATTTACATGGAACAATTGTTATGATATATAGTTAGCAAGGGTGTAAATAAATACAATAGTCAGAGAGTAAACTAAAGTGCTATGAGAGTAGTAGTATTAACATAAGTATGTTGGACAAAGTCCAGATGGTAGCAAGATTATATTTAGCAGGGAAAAGAATACTAAATCATTCAGAACATGTCATAACTAGGTATAATGGGTAAGGTAAATATGAACAGGTGATAATGAAGAAGATTACCGTGGGGGCAATGGGGGAGTTGAAGAAAAAGAAGGGGAGATGAGGGGAGGCAGGGGGAGCAGATAAAGATAGGGATTGCTTAAGGGCGTACTTGGTGGGAAAAATGGGGTTATTCAAACGCTTGTTTGAAAAGCTATGTCTTTAATTTTTTTTTTAATGTCTGTGTAGATGGCTCGATGTCGAGTTTGAGAGACATGGTGTTCCAGAGGGATGGCCCTGCTATCGAGAGAGCTCGATTTCTTGTCAAGGAGAGGTGTGTGAGTTTGGGAGAGGGTGTGTGGATTATTCCTTGGTATGCAGATCTGGTGGGTCTATTGGAGGTATGGAAGCATAGGGAAGTCTTGTAGCCAGTCTATGTCATCATTGAATAGTGTCTTGAGCATAAGGTTAATCTTTGTATTGAATTCTTGAAGAGATAGGGAGCCATTGTAGGTTTTTTAGGGTGGGGGTGATATGGTCTTTCTTCCGTGTGTTAGTGAGTATTCTGGCAGTAGCATTCTGTAGTAATTGTAGAGGTTTGATGGTGGAGGTTGGGAGGCCTAGGAAGAGGGAGTTGCAATAATCAATTTTGGAGAATATGATGGTCTGCAGAACAGTGTGAAAGTCGTTGGCGTGTAGGAGGGGTCTTAACTTCTTTAATACATGTAGCTTGAAGCTCATCTATATGAATTTCCATGTGATGAGTGCTATTGGCTATACAGTGATTCAGATGCACATTTTGGATGCACTAATTCCCATATTCAATCGGGGGTTATGGATGCATTTCCAAATCATGCATTCAATCGCATATTAAGCCATGCACAGTGGCTAGCACACAGTATTGGATCGGTCTGTATGTTCTCAAGGTCAAGATTTGCTAGTAATTACATCAATTAAGGAGGTAAGGTTAGTTGCCACACATTAGCCCTGCATTATGGAATGTGCTTCCATCTGATTTACATGCTGTAGTTAGATCTTTAGTCTAAAGATCTAAAAAATAATTATTTCAGCAGGGTTTTGGTAATTTTATTATAATTTGAATCTTCTATTTTTTATTGTTTATGTCCATGTACTTGTTTTACCATGTCTGTAGTCTTTGATTTAAATTTATATTTATGTACTATGTTCCTTGTCTGGAATGACTGTTGCTGAGATAAGCGGGTTGTAAGCTATTTTAAATATTTAAATATAGCACTTACAAAATGCTAACTTGTACATGAACTTCTGAACCCCTCCTTGGAGCAACCCAAATCACCCCATTTTTTATCCTTTCACATTTACATGCAATGCTGCTAGTACTATTTATGTGCATACATGCTTATTACTCATGTAACTTCCAGTTTTACACATGTAAACATTCTGAAAATGTACCCCTTAATACCTCTTTGAAATACCTCTTCATCTTAACAAAGCTGATGTTTCTGACGTCTAGGACCTTCACTGCCCATGCTCTAATCCTGAAGCACCCCACCCTGTGATCTCTGAATCCATTATGACATCAGAAACACTCTCCCCATTGCTAAACACCAGGTTCAGTATCACCCCTCATGTGCTGGTTCTGTTAGTTCTTCCTGCAGACAAACCAGGACTTCCTTATTTCTTGGTGACACTACAGCTGGGATGTCCCAATCAACCGCTGGAAGACTGAAATCACTAAACAATAGCACCTTCCCTGTCATAGCAATTTTCTGAATGTCTTTAACTTAAATTTCTATTTATTTCTTCTGCCTTTGAAGGAGGTCTGTGTATCATTCCACTATAAATAGATGTTTCATTCCCTCTTTCCAGATTAACCCACATAGCCTTCTCCCTTTCTATGCAGGCCTTCCTGATAGTATATTCCTATCCCAGTCATGATTCACTGGGTACCATGGGCTCAATATTCAATTCTTATCTAGCTAAGAAAGTTAGGCAGATAAACTTATCCAGATATCATAGCCAGGATATTCAGCAGTGCGACTGTGCCACTGAATGTATCCAGATAAGTTTATCCTGTTAACTTTAAATCCGCTTGATAGCAGGTCTTGTTAACTTATCCCACCTACCACTTTGACAGATAAATACTTAGACGGATAAGTGGTAGCCACCTAACACAGCTGAATATTTAAATCCTGCTACTTAGCCAGATAAGTCTCTACTAGTACTACACTGGCAGATCATCTTTCATCTCCCTCTTCTACTTTCATTTTTTTTTTAACACACACATTTATCAAATACTTTAAAAGTATTGGAGTGGAGGAGAAGCCTAGTGGTTACAGCAGTGGGCTATAAACCAAAAGACCAGCATTTGAGTCCTGCTGTTGCTCCTTGTGGCCTTAGGCAAGTCACTTTACCCTCCATTGCCTCAGGTACAAAATTAGGCCTGGATTTATCAAAATGCGATAAGTATCGCATGCGATAGCAAAAGGGGCGTTGTTTATGAAGATATACAGTTTATCGCAATTTGCACTAATTATGAGAGAGAGAGAGAGAGAGAGAGAGAGAGAGACTAGCCATAATGTCCTCTCTCTAGATTGGTATTTGTATCCCTCAAGGTGAGGTTTAGATATTAGTGTAGGGGGTTAGGGGCCACTTTGACATTCAACGTGAGACGTACAAACAGAACAGTGGTTTCTTGTGAAGATTTGATGGCCTTCGGAGAGAGGAAACTCACCCAAAGATGAGATTTGGCCAATGTTCTCTCCACCTAGCTTGATGTTACCCAGGTAGAGTCCATCAAGCTAGGTTGAGAGAACATTGCACAAATCTCATCTTTGGGTGAGTTTCCTCACTCCAAAGGCCATCAAATCTTCACAAGAGTTCGTACATCTCATGTTGAATGTCAAAGTGGCCCCTAACCCCCTACACTGATACCTAAACCTCACCTCGAGTTACTAGGTGGGCGTACCATAGGGATACAAATATCTATCTAGGTAGAAGACATTACGGCTAGGTTCTCTCTCTCTCTCCTCCAGGAGCTTCAATTCACCAGGCAAACCCAGTCTACTTCCCATGTTTTTCAAATTTGCATCACACCATACAATATGGTGCTATCTCATGCGTTAACGGGGCTTTTCACATGCAAAAATGACTTAGTGCATTATGATAAATGGCCCCTTAGATTGTAAGCCCTCTGGGGATAGGGAAATACCTACAGTACCTGAATGTAATCCACTTTGAAGCACTGTAAAAAGTGGAATATAAATCTAAATTAAATAAATAAAAGTTGGTGTAGTGTTTGATCTGCACTTTGCATGCAGCTTTCCTTGGTTTTGTATCCAAGAAATTTCTTTTCCTTCTGTATTGTAATGCTGTTTCATTTTTTATCCCCAGATGAAAATGCTGATGCAGAGGCTGTGCTAAAAGAAGCTACTGCTCTGCTGGAGTGCAAGTTTGGGTTTGTAGCCAGTACCATTCAGGTGGAGAAGTACCTGGAAGACATGTCTTACTGCTGGCAGTGCCAGGACCCTAAGGACTGACCTTTCACTGGCTCACCCTTCCTCTCTTTTGTTGAGCAGGAAGTCATAGCTGCCTAAAACTGTCATTCATTTGTATCTCCCAGAACCAGAGATAGAGAGATGGCAATGAACAGAGTGGACGTTCTGGATGACACATTATCAATCCACTGCCCAGGAGCTACACTCTTTTCCCAGCCTTCTTCCTGACCCGAAGGAATGGGAGAAATCCCAGCTTAATCCCAGTGCTCTTTCTACTCTCTTTATGTGAATTTGACAGATATCTATTCTTTGGGCCTTCCCTAGGTCCTTTCCTGCCAAACTGAGGCAGATTTTGAGCACTGCCAATGATTTGCTCCATATTTTCTATCTACAGCTCATAGTGTACAATGAAATAGAAACACCATGGCCTCGAGAAATGAGACAAGTATGTGCAACCATTGCTCACTAAAGACAGAAAAGAAGCTTCATAATCCCAGGAAAAAATGCACAGTGCGTCTAATATGGATGCTGAAGATGCTCTCCAGTGCAGGAAGTGATAGAAAATGCTCCTATAAAGAGATCATGGATTTTATAATAATAATATGGATGCTGAAGATGCTCTCCAGTCCAGGAAGTGATAGAAAATGCTCCTATAAAGAGATCATGGATTTTATAATAATAATATGGATGCTGAAGATGCTCTCCAGTCCAGGAAGTGATAGAAAATGCTCCTATAAAGAGATCATGGATTTTAGTGTATTTTCACTCTGTTTAAGCAAATTTAGTCCATATTTGTCCCAATATCCTCCTTCACGGGATTTTGTTAGTGTTCTACCTTTTACTGTTGTTATCTCAGTGTGAGGTGCCTTTGCCCTAAAAGCCAGCAACCAATGAAAACTTTATAACTATTCAGAAGAAAGAGATGTGTAAAATAGCAGAATCCATTCCATAGCTCCTAGTGGCTTCTACAGGCCTCCACTGACACAAGAGAAAGAGAAGAGAGACTGCCAAGCTGGTGCCCTGGACATGATGTCTTCCTGAACTTTATAAAAGGACCTCTTTTCCAGCACTTGCATTGTATGTGATGCTGATATACATTTATATAGCTCTTTCTGACATATGGTTTTCCAGCCAACTTACAAAGCACTGAGCCTTGACCTCTCTCTGAACCTTTTACACTGCCAGCTGTGATTTCTCCCAATGCCATCACATGGATTACACCCTGGACATATGCTACCTGGTGTAATGTTACTTCGTGGTGGCTAACACAGACCTAAGAAGTGATTCTGAGTTTCAGCATCTGCAGAATGCAATCAGCAATGTTTCTCTAAGTGCTGGACACAGACAAGCTCTAGGTGTGATTTCCTAGCTTATTCTGAATTGTTCCCATACATTAGTAGCCAAGCTAGAGCACATAGAAATGACTGAGAGATGTTCCCTATTAGAAATTTGTCATTCTCTTGTTGCTTTTCTATATCAGAACATTATGGAGTGCAATCAGCCTGACCATTAGATATTGCAATAAGACAGGAAGTCCAAGAAAGCCCTTATTTCTAGCAGACCATAATCAAAATAATCATCCAAATACACTAAATACAAACAGATGCCTTAAAGACATTGTTGGTGAGGGTCTGATCTGGGTGGTGTGTGTTACTCTTGATGACTTTTTCTCTCTCTGGTTCTGTCACTCTCTGCCTATGCAGCTTTCTTCCTACATTCCAAAGTGAACTGTGAATCCAAGAGCCCTACGTGAACCCCTGTACAATGCCTGTAACAAGGTCAGAATCATCAGTGATGGGATACTGTGCAATTACTGTGTCGTATATTGTGAACTCTGTAACTGATCTCTCCTAAGCGTCAACCTGAAAATGTCCTACCCCAAAGCAGAGCACTCTAGGCCACACCAGAACAAGCAACTCATAGAACAGGGATTCTTTCTGCAAACTTAGAATATCCCAACATCAAACTCTGCTGCATAAAAAATATGTAAGTGAGCAGAGGGAAAGGTGAGGAGGTGCTTGAACTATTTTATTACGTATCCAGGGCATAGATGCTGGAGCTAACCCTTCTCTGGCTTCTTCTCACTACTCCCAATGTCTCACCGGAGTCAGTGCCCTTCTGCCTAGAAAGTTGCAGAATGCATGAAAATCTCCCAGTACATCTGTCCTCCTTCTTGGGAAGAGAAGTAATTTCCACAAAGAGGAATTTAGAATTAATATTGGCTTCAAAACTATAAGTGAGGTTTTCCCCCTTCTCCACTGTATAATACATTGGAGCATATCTCTTCCCTTCTCAAGGCTGAGGTGCACGAGTAGCCTCAGTATGGAAAATAGAAAGATGTTGTGGACAGCGGGAGATGATCCTGTGTGCCCCTTCAAAGCCACCACAGGGTGAGGGACGACTTGCTGGTAGCAGTGGCAGGGCACTTAGTGCAGGTAGCTGGGATCAGTGAGTGAGAGACAGTCATGCATCTGCCAAAAAAGAAATATATAAACATTTTCAGGTTTACAGCTATTAATGTTGTGAGTGGATGTTCCAGTTTATGAATCAAGAGTTGTTTGGTGCTGCCAGTACACTTTTCTTATTGTAAACATTAATTGGGATAGAGATAGATATCTTTTCTATAAATAGCTTGCAGAAAGGACATGAACAAAGGTATTTTTCATATTATAAGAGTACAGAAAGACTTCTTTCACAGAATGGTCAGAGCATATATGGATCTCTCACTGTGGATATACTATGTTACTACTATATTAATTTACATTTCTAGACAACCTTCCTTGTACCAAAGTACAATCCAAACCTGTTTACAAAAAAAATATAATAATAATATTTATTTATTTATTTAAAGTTTTTCTATACCGGCATTCGCGATGGGTATCGCATCATGTCGGTTTACAATTAACAAGTGAAGAGGTAACAAGAGGTCATAAATAACAATAAATAACATAAATTATAAAGGTAGTAGTAATAGTAAACAATATACAAGTGAAAGTTAAGGGATGCAGTTACAATAAAACAAGGGAGTAATATAACTTGGAACAGAGAAAAGAAGCAGGGGTTTTTTAAACTAAATACATATATGCCTATCAATGATTTGAGGTAATAACGAATTGCCCTAATGCTGTGGAGTTTATTGCTATGTTAAGGTATTTATTGCTATGTTAAGGTAAAGTCAGAGTGAATGGTCAAAGAATGATTAAGGTTCAGTTTAGGTCAGGAAATGCTTTCATAAAAAGCCACGTTTTGAGTCTTTTCCTGAATGTGGGGAGGCAGGGTTCCTGTCGCAAGTCTGGTGGGATGGAGTTCCACATTGTTGGTCCTGCGGTGGAAAAAGCCCTGTCTCTGGTTGTTATGTGTCGCATGGTTTTGGAATGTGGTACTTGTAAGGATTCTTTGTAGGACACTCTGATTGGTCTATTGGAAGTAAATTTTTTGAGAGGAATTTGAAGGTTGAGCTGAGAGTGTTGATGTATGGTTTTGTAAATAATGGTGATGGATTTATATAGAATTCTGTAGTGAATTGGCAGCCAATGTAAGTCTTTGAGAATTGGTGATATGTGGTCTCTTCTCCGAGTGTTTGTTAATATTCTTGCAGCCGTGTTTTGAACCATCTGAAGGGGTTTAGTGTGAGAAGAAGGAAGACCTAATAGTAAAGAGTTACAGTAATCTAGTTTAGCGAATATTATTGATTGAAGAATTGATCTGTAGTCTTGAAAGTGAAACAGTGGTCTTATTCTTTTTAAGACTTGGAGTTTGTAGAAGCAGTCCTTAGTAGTTTGATTTATGAATGATTTAAGGTTTAGTTTATTATCGAAGATAGCTCCTAGGTTTCTTACTTGTGGGGTTTGTAAATTGGGTGGTGGATTTGCGTCTGTGTTACTGTTTTCGGTGGAAATTAGGAGGAGTTCGCTTTTTGAAGAGTTTAGTATTAGATTAAATAAACATACAATAATCATTAATGTAATCCATCAACAAACATACATCAGTAAAATAAATGAATGTAAAACAGTAATACATAAAAAATGCAGCAATATATCAAACTATAGGATGCAGAAAAATTTCTCTCATTTTACCATATTGCTAAATATACCCTGCTAGTTAGCTGGCTTTGTATAACCAGCTAACTAGCACAGCCGCATAGTGGTTGAATATGGACCTCCTCATATTTCTCAAATATAATAAGCAATTACCAAAAAGCTCAAAGTATAATTCAATAAATAATAAATAAAACAGATGTGTTGCCTAATAATAAATAAAGTTCCTAGATGCCATCAATGACTGCTTCATTCATATAGCAGTGGGTCATGGAACCAAGAGGGGAACTGTATTAGATCTAGTTCTGATTGGAATGCAGGACCTGCTGCACACATAAAGGTGGTGGACTGCTTGCCAACAGTGATTATAATGTAATAAAATTTGACCATAAAAATGGCTCATGTGCACCCATATACATGTCTATATAGGCACTCGCAAAGTTGCTACTGTATTTTATAACCTAAATGGAAATGATATGCGCAGGTTATAAAATATAAGTACATATGCGGACACAAATTTTCACATATGTAAAACCATGAGCCATGTAAGTTCGGACTTATGAGGATAAATAACGATTTATACAACTATGTAGAGGCACATAGCCAGATATGTCTGAAAAATACTAACATAGAAACATAGAAATGACGGCAGAAGAAGACCAAACGGCCCATCCAGTCTGCCCAGCAAGCCACGCACTTCATCCATTCCCCCCCCCCCCCCCCCTTTTTCTCCCTCCCACCCGTCACTATTGGCTTCCAGCACCCTCCGGCCCCAACTCCCTTCCACCCCTCCACCAATGCAGAGAGCAGCGCCGTATCCGCATCCCAGTGAACATCCAGCTCAATCAGGGGTAGCAACCGCCGCAACAAGCAGGCCACACCCCTGCCCCATACTCTTACCCACCCCTGCTTTGTTTGTTTGTTTGTTTGTTGTTTTTTTTTGGAGATGGCAGCCCTCCGTGAAGGCGGAACACCAACCACTGGCCACTGGCATCCCGCTCCGTGAATGCCTCTGTGGCTACTGCCGCTCCGTGCAGTGTTTTGCTGCCTGAAGGTGGAACACCAACTACTGGCCACTGGCATCCCACTCCGTGAATGCCTCTGTGGCTACTGCCGCTCTGTGCAGTGTTTTGCTGCCTGAAGGTGGAACACCAACTACTGGCCACTGGCATCCCGCTCCGTGAATGCCTCTGTGGCTACTGCCGCTCCGTGCAGTGTTTTGCTGCCTCCTCTTTATTTACGCCCACTAGATGGATCCACAGTGTTTATCCCATACCCCTTTGAAGTCTTTCACAGTTTTAGACTTCACCACTTCCTCCGGAAGGGCATTCCAGGCATCCACCACCCTTTCCGTGAAGAAATACTTCCTGACATTGGTTCTTAGTCTTCCTCCCTGGAGCCTCAGCTCGTGACTTCTGGTTCTGCTGATTTTTTTCTGACGGAAAAGGTTTGTCGTTGTCTTTGGATCATTAAAGGTTTTCAAGTATCTGAAAGTCTGAATCATATCACCCCTGCTTCTCCTTTCCTCCAGGGTGTACATATTTAGATTCTTCAATCTCTCCTCGTATGTCATCCGATGAAGATCCTCCACCTTCCTGGTCGACCTTCTCTGTACCGTTTCCATCTTGTCTTTGTCTCTTTGTAGATAGGGTCTCCAGAACTGAACACAGTACTCCAGGTGAGGCCTCACCAAGGACCTGTACAAGGGGATAATCACTTCCCTTTTCTTACTCGATATTCCTCTCTCTATGCAGCCCAGCATTCTTCTGGCTTTTGCTATCACCTTGTCGCATTGTTTCGCAGACTTCATATCATTAGACACTATCACCCCAAGGTCCCTCTCCTGCTCCGTGCACATCAGCCTTTCCCCCCCATCGAATACAGTTCATTCGGATTTCCACTCCCCATATGCATGACTTTGCACTTCTTGGCATTGAATCTCAGCTGCCATATCTTCGACCACTCTTCCAGTTTCCTTAAATCCCGTCTCATTCTCTCCACTCCTTCCGGCGTGTCCACTCTGTTGCAGATCTTAGTGTGATCCGCAAAAAGACAAACCTTACCTTCTATCCCGTCCGCAATGTCGCTCACAAAGATATTGAACAGGACCGGTCCCAACACCGATCCTTGCGGTACACCACTTAAAACCGCTCTCTCTTCAGAGAAAGTTCCATTTACCATCACACATTGTCTTCTGTCCGTCAACCAATTTGCAATCCAGGTCAACACCTCGGCACTCACTCGTAAGCTTCTCGTTTTATTCACCAGTCTCCTGTGCGGAACCGTATCAAAAGCTTTGCTGAAATCCAAGTAGATGACATCGAGCGCTCTTCCTCGATCCAATTCCTTGGTTACCCAGTCAAAAAAGTCAATCAGATTTGTCTGACAGGATCTTCCCCTGGTGAATCCATGTTGCCTCTGGTCCATCAATTCTCCGGACTGTAGATAGTTCACTATTCTCTCTTTCAGCAGTGACTCCATTACTTTTCCCACCACTGAAGTGAGGCTAACTGGTCTGTAGTTACCAGCCTCCTCTCTGTTCCCACTCTTGTGAAGCGGGACCACCACTGCTCTTCTCCAATCTCTTGGTACCACTCCTGTTTCTAGGGATCTATTGAACAGGTCACACAGCGGACCCGCCAGAACATCTATGAGCTCCCTCAGTATCCTTGGATGAATCCCATCAGGCCCCATGGCTTTGTCCACTTTCAGATTCTTTAGCTCTTTCCATACATTTTCTACTGTAAACGGGTTTTCTTCTATTCTACTTCCTTCCAGTTTCTTGTTGTGTAGAGATTAGAGATGTGAATCGTGTCCTCGATCGTCTTAACGATCGATTTCGGCTGGGAGGGGGAGGGAATCGTATCGTTGCCGTTTGGGTGTTTAGAATATCGTGAAAATCGTTAAAATCGTGAACCGGCACACTAAAACCCCCTAAAACCCACCCCCGACCCTTTAAATTAAATCCCCCACCCCCAAATGCCTTAAATTACCCTGGGATCCAGCGGCGGTCCATAGCTAAATCGGGGGAAGAGGGAGGGCAGGAAAACCGGCACACTAAATCCCCCTAAAACCCACCCCGACCCTTTAAATTAAATCCCCCCCCTCCCGACCCCCCAAATGCCTTAAAGTACCCTGGTGTCCAGCGGCGGTCCGAAACGGGCTCCTGCTGTTGAAGCGTGTTTCAGCCGGCGCCATTTTGCAAAATGGCCGCCGCAAAATGGCGGCGGCCATAGACCAACACGATTCGACCGCAGGAGGTCGCTTCCGGATCCCCGCTGGACTTTTGGCAAGTCTTGTGGGGGTCAGGAGGCCCCCCCAAGCTGGCCAAAAGTCTCTGGGGGTCCAGCGGGAGTCCGGGAGCGATCTCCTGCCGCAAATCGTTTTCCGTACGGATAATGGCGCTGGCCATACGCGTATGGCCGGCGCCATTTTCCATACGGAAAATGGCGCCGGCAGGAGATCAACTGCAGGAGGTCGTTCAGCGAGGGTTCCGAGTGTATTAAATGCCATTTCCTCAGGGACTAGCTCATTGGAGATCTCCTATTGGGCTGGCAGGGATGCCAGCTTCTGAGTTTAAGGAAGGCTATTGTTCCCTGCATGGGTGGCTGCAGCTGACATATAAAAGCACCAAAAGAAAAAAAAAGGTTTTCTTTCCAACCCTCAGCAACCAAGTATATATGAATCATCTGGGTCAATCAGATCAGTTAAATACCATCCCCATTTTTATATTAAGTAACTCATGTGAGGAGAATACAATCCAATCTTAAAGGCTGAGGAAGTTGAATGCTAACCAAAAGGAAAGTATAAACTTATAAGAAGCACCAGCAGTGATCAGTCTAAGTTATCAACTCAGAAAAAGATTGAGAAGATATAAAGTCATTCTAGAGAGAATCATGGGGGATGATGTGAGTGCTGGCAGCACCTGGACTCAAGATCACACTTTTCTCCTAAGCTGTTGTGAGTCCATCTCTGGGTGTGCTCTGGTCCTGCAAAGTCCATATCAATGTGAGTATGTACATGTACATGTCTGTTCCGTGTGAATGTATTTTGCATTGACCTGTGTGTGTATTTGTGCTGTTTGGAGTTTTGTAAAAATAAAGTTCAAAGGTTTCAATGCAAATCACTTGATGAAATTGTTCTCATTGATTTAATTTCCCATTCTTTTCTTATGATGGTAACTGTCATTTAAATTATTAGAAACAGTACCTTTAAAGAGTGCTATGTGTAATTACTTTTACAGACTAAGGGCCTCATTTTCCAAGCTATTTACCGCGTGCGATAAATTCGCAAATCGCGCTAACAGCCGTTAACGCGATTTGCGAATGCAAATTAGGGATTAGGTATTCAGGGGGCGGAGTATATTTAAAGCAGGAACAAGCTTATCGTGTGCGGCGAAACAGCCGCAGTGGTAGCGCGGCTGCTACCGCGGCTAATAACTACAACCCCCGAATGTGCGTTAGGGACTGCGATACAGGCAATTGGCATTGGAGATGAAATTGTTCTCATTGGAGACTCCTTCTCCAATGCCCTTAAAAGATGGGACAGTGCCCTCTCATCCATCAACTGTCTACTTACTCAACTTAACCTTGCCCTAAACCCCAACAAAACCGAACTTATGAATCATTTCACCGCACCCCTTACACCTTACCTACCCCCTCACCCAACTCTCCCCTTGTTCCCCCTGTCCTCTCGCAATCAGTAAGAGACCTAGGAGTCACACTTGACCCTCAATTCTGCTTACAGAAATTCATCTCCTCTACCATGAAGGATGTTTACTTCAAATTACACATCCTCAAAAACTTAAACCTTTGCTGCACTTCCATGACTTTAGAACTGCCCTGCAAGCCTTAATATTAATCCAAAATTGATTATCAAACTCCCTACTCCTAGGACTTCCCAAGAACAGCATTGCCCCACTTCAGCTGCTTCAAAATGCAGCTGCACGAGTACTTACAGGCACCCGTATAAAAGAACATATCACACCCATTCTCAAACAACTCCACTGGCTCCCCATCGCAGACAGAATCAATTCAAAACTCTTACACTCATCCATAAAGCCATACACAATCCTGAAATGCTCTGGTTTCCAGACAGTCTACACCTTCGTTCCTCTTCCAGACCTACCAGAACCCCATACACAGCTAATATTCACACACCCTCTCCCAAACTCTATCACCTTACAGCCACTAAACAACGTGCCATATCCCTAGCTGGTCCCTCCTTATGGAACGCTATGCCCACCCACCTACGCCTTGAAACGTGCCCTAAGAAATTCCGACAGAATCTCAAGACTTGGTTGTTCACACGAACCTATACCTGAGCCACCTCTCCTTGAGCCACCCTTCCTTTTCTCCCCTGCCCCTTTCCGCCCCTTTCTCCTCTCCCTCTCCCCCCCCCCCCCCAATCCCTATCCCCGCCCTAAGGTCCCTTCTTAAACCCCCTCTCGTATCTCCTCCCACTGTATTACTATTGTACATAAGTTATAATTAATATTTATGTTTTTTACCTCGAATTTACATGTACAGCATATCCTTGGTCTCCCTTATCCCTCTACCCCTCTCCTTCCCAGCTCTCCTAATATATTCCTTTTACACCCCTTACCCCCCCCCTCTCTAGTTACTTTACTCAGTTTCCTTGTAAAGCCCTGTTGGCTATTTTTGTTCTATGGAAACCGATGTGATGTCTTCCAAACGAATGTCGGTATATAAAAATTGTTAAATAAATAAATAAATAAATAAATAAATAAGTAAAGGGTTATCGCGGTGCGAGAGAGAGAGAGAGAGATGGACACTCTACCTGGGCAACAACATGCTAGGTGGAGAGAATGTTGCCCAAATCTCTTCTTGGAGTGAGCGTCCTCACTCCGACGGCCAGCAAATCTGCACTAGAGACCACTGTTCTGTCCGTAGGTCTCATGTGGAATGTGAAAGTGGGCCCCCAACCCCCGACGCTCATACCTAATCCCCACCCCGAGTTAGTAGGTAGCCGTCCCATAGGGATTCAAATACCTATGTAGGGCATAGGCACTATAGGAAGTCTCTCTCTCTCTCTCTCTCTCTCTCTCTCCCTCTCTCATCTCTCTCTCCTCTCCGTCTCGTCTCTCTCTCGCTCCTCCTCTTCGTCCTCTCTCTCTCTCTCCTCTCCCTCTCCCTCTCCCTCTCCCTCTCCCTCCCCCCCCCCCCCCGGCTGTCTGGAACTATCGTGGCCCGCGATGATTGCCGTCCAAACATCGTGCATTGCGCTAATGTTTTCGTGTGCGGCGTGCCTCATTTGCATTGGTAACGCCCCCTAATGCGTTACCAATGCGATATTGGAAAATGAGGCCCTAAATGATGGAGACAAAGAAAAGGGGAACCTACACAGAGCAATAATTACCCTAAGAATAAAATAATAAAAAATAAAGATTACTGGGCAGACTGGATGGACCACTGGGTCTTTTTCTGCCATCATTTACTACATTGCTATGTTACTGGGAGAATTCTAGCTTTGATGTCTAAATTTGATGGAAAGCTTAATTATGCTATATGGTCGTCACTGTTTGACTATATACTATTATTATATTCAGAGTGTTTTACGTAAGATACACATTCCTCAAAGCTGTGGGAAGAAGACAGTGTTACTGGGAGAATTCTAGCTTTGATGTCTAAATTTGATGGAAAGCTTAATTATGCTATATGGTCGTCACTGTTTGACTATATACTATTATTATATTCAGAGAGTCCGACCAAAGTGTTTTACGTAAGATATACATTCCTCAAAGCTGTGGGAAGAAGACAGTGTTACTGGGGGCAGAAATATCACCACAACGTCTTCTAGTTGAGAATAATCGCACCACACACATCCAGTGTAACACCATTTATTTTAAGTAATATACTTTGAATTGGAAACATTTCTAATAACTCTGCATATGTATGTAATAATAACTAGTCAGCAACTAAATGTAACTGACTGCAAGGTAAGTTTTCACTTGTATTATTCACCTTGGGAAATCTGACAGTCCTTTCTGAGGAGAAGGTCCATCGATTGTGAGGAGCTTCTAATGATGGGCAGTCTTTGGTAGGTATTTCAGATGCAACCTTTAACCCTGGTTTCTTCAACATCCTCAACATACTCAAGACTTGAAATTGGTCATACCAAAGAGCTCAATGAACACATATAAGGTATAGTTTATTGCACTTTTGTGTTTCTCCATTCCCTGTGACAACTGTACCTCAACATCAAACTACCTTTCTTACTATTGTTGCTGCAGGAGCACAATATTTATTTATTTATTTATTTACTTATGTAAGCGTTTTATATACTGTCATTCCAAAAGAAGGTCACATTGTAAAGGACATGAATTATGTAATTTTATTTCACAGATTTTGAGGCTTGACCATAATATGTCTTTGTACATCATCTAAATCTTCTCTTTAGGATGCACTGAATCTCAAGATAACATATGGAAGTTTATTGACAGCTAAAGGTTGTAGAACATATTTGTTGTAGGATTGCATATCCCAAGGGGGTACTCAATAAATTAACAAAGCAAGATAAGCATCTGCATCAGATTCGCTTGAATTTTGTAGATTATAATCTTGACTCCATTTTCAATAAGCCTCTTACAATGTGGGAAGGAAGTGATAAATGTAACAACAGAATGGGCCAGATTTTAATAGCTATGCGTGGGCTTAGATTTGTGCGTGCAACCCGGCGTGCACAAATCTGCGCCCGATTTGGATGCTATGGAGGTTCCACACACACTTGTGAATTTTCAAAGCAGATCTATATGCAGAAATCCACTTTGAAAATTCTGGCTAAAGTCTGCTGATAAAAAGTTAGGATATGCAGGCCAAAGAAATTCCTTTTGGTTTATTTTTTCATCCTTTGTTTTCATTTTTTAGTTCATTTAAAGCCCAAATTTCAAAACTATCCATGGTACTCCATTTGCTCATACAAGTAGGCCTGCAAAGATTTATGCTAGTATTTTATAAATTGCTAGTGTGCTAGTATTTTATAAATTGCTAGTATGCTAATATTTTATAAATTGCTAGTGTGCTAATATTTTATAAATTGCTAGTGTGCTAGTATTTTATAAATTGCTAGTGTGCTAATATTTTATAAATTGCTAGTGTGCTAGTATTTTATAAATTGCTAGTGTGCTAGTATGCTAGTATTTTATAAATTGCTAGTGTGCTAGTATTTTATAAATTGCTAGTGTGCTAGTATGCTAGTATTTTATAAATTGCTAGTGTGCTATTTTATAAATTGCTAGTGTGCTAGTATTTTATAAATTGCTAGTGTGCTAATATTTTATAAATTGCTAGTGTGCTAGTATTTTATAAATTGCTAGTGTGCTAGTATGCTAGTATTTTATAAATTGCTAGTGTGCTAATATTTTATAAATTGCTAGTGTGCTAGTATTTTATAAATTTCTAGTGTGCTAATATTTTATAAATTGCTAGTGTGCTAGTATGCTAGTATTTTATAAATTGCTAGTGTGCTAATATTTTATAAATTGCTAGTGTGCTAGTATTTTATAAATTGCTAGTGTGCTAGTATGCTAGTATTTTATAAATTGCTAGTGTGCTAGTATTTTATAAATTGCTAGTGTGCTAGTATTTTATAAATTGCTAGTGTGCTAATATTTTATAAATTGCTAGTGTGCTAGTATTTTATAAATTGCTAGTGTGCTAGTATGCTAGTATTTTATAAATTGCTAGTGTGCTAATATTTTATAAATTGCTAGTGTGCTAGTATTTTATAAATTGCTAGTGTGCTAATATTTTATAAATTGCTAGTGTGCTAGTATGCTAGTATTTTATAAATTGCTAGTGTGCTAATATTTTATAAATTGCTAGTGTGCTAGTATTTTATAAATTGCTAGTATGCTAATATTTTATAAATTGCTAGTGTGCTAGTATGCTAGTATTTTTATAAATTGCTAGTATGCTAATATTTTATAAATTGCTAGTGTGCTAGTATTTTATAAATTGCTAGTATGCTAATATTTTATAAATTGCTAGTGTGCTAGTATTTTATAAATTGCTAGTATGCTAATATTTTATAAATTGTGTGCCCTGAATGTGCATGCATTTGTTTCAGCATGCTGATATATTTGTAGTACAGGAACAGTCATACGTTCTCTAACCATTTTATAAAAGTAGGCACATAGTGGGCCAGATTTTGTAACCTATGCACGGGTGTAGATTTGTGCGCACAACCCGGCGTGCACAGATCTACACCCGATTTTATAACATGCACGCGCAGCCGCAGGCCTGTTATAAAATCCGGGGTCGGCATGCACAAGGGGGTGTACCTTGCATGCGCCGAGCCCCAGGGGAGCCCCAATGGCTTTCCCCGTTCCCTCCGAGGCCGCTCTGAAATCGGAGTGGCCTCGGAGGGAACTTTCCTTCCGCCCCCCCCCCCCCCCCCCACCTTCCCCTCCCTTCCCCTATCTAACTCACCCCCAGCCCTATCCAAGTCCCCCCCCCACCATTGTTTTATTATTTACGCCTGCCTCTGGGAAGGCGTAGGTTGCACGCACCGGCCGAGAGCCAGCACACGATCCCCAGGCTCAGCGGCAGTGGTGAGGCCTCTATCCCCGCCCACGCCCCACCCATTTTTTCAAGCCCCGGGACATACATGCGTCCCAGGGCTTGCGTGCGTCACCAAGCCTATGCAAAATAGGCTTGGCATGCACAGGAGGGGTTTTAAAGGATTATGTGCATATATTACATGCGTAACCCTTTTAAAATCCACCCCAATAATTGTAACAATTCATGTGTAATAACCCAGAAATATATACGGAGGCAGGTATTTTGTAAAGTATGGGAGTAATTTTAAAAATGATTAAAATTGGGTTTTACCTGTGTAAAATTGCTACAATATATGCCATTGAATTGTCATACCCATGTTAAGTGCACTTAATGTGGATAAATGTCTTTTGAAAATTGCTACAATCGTATGTTACATTTATGCATGTAACACCTATGAAAATTACCTCCCCTGCTTGTATTCTGCCTCTGATAATATTTACTTGTGCACATGCTTGGAATCACCAAAATGCCTATAACTTCTCCATTCATCTAGTACTCAAGCTGAACCCCCACAGGATCACCTATATTCCAACCCAAAAACTGCAGACAAAAGACAAGTCTGATTTTAATTGTGCAAGTCAATTAGCAGGTGTAAACGTGTTTGGAGAAATTCAATAATGTATATTTATACTGCTTACAAAATAGCATTTTGTATAGGTACTTCTGAATCCTTCCCCAGAATGCTCCTAAACCACACCTTTTTTCCATGTTCATTTTTACACATGATACTGCAAGTACATGATGTTGGGTTCGTGGACCCTTGGGCCGATCGGGACCGGAAGATGGAGTACTGCGAGGTAGTAGCAGTAGGCCCGACCGGGAGGCGGCAAGGACGGAGGAGTGGCTGGCCCGAGGAAGACCCTGGAAAGCCCTTTGCGACCAAGGGCTAGGCAAGGGAGAGGAAGACGGATGGAGCTGACACAGTGGTGAGGAAGTCTTCGCCCTGGAAGCCGAGCCTCCCCCGAGAGGAGCTCGTAGGAGTTCGGCCGCTGGGACTTAGGAGATTCACCCTGGAAGCCGGAGTCCCCCCAGGAGGAGCCCGTAGGAACCCGGCCGCTGGGACTTAGGAGAGCCCGTGGGGGCAGAGTCAGACGGGATCCGCGGTCGAGGGCCGGAGGGTCGTTGCTCACCAGTCCAGAGTCAAGTGCCAGAGAGTCGCCGCTTGCCAGTCCAGAGTCAAGTGCCAGAGAGTCGCCGCTTGCCAGTCCAGAGTCAAGTGCCAGGGAATCGCCGCTTGCCAGTCCAGAGTCGAGTGCCAGGGAATCGTCGTACGCCAGTCCGTAGTCAGAAGCCGAGGAGTCGTCGTAAGCCAGATCAGGATCAGGAGCCAGAGGGTCGTCGTAAGCCAGTCCGGGATCAGGAATCAGGAAACCAAGGAAGCACAGGACGCAGCAACTAACTACAGGAAACCTGGAACCTCGTTGCAAGGCAAGGGGAGAGTCTCGGTGCAGGGTTTAAATACCCTGAGGCGTCTGACGTCAGGAGAGGTGGTGCTGAGCCTTTCCCCGCGCTGGCCCTTTAAATCCAGGGCTCAGCCGCGCGCGCGGGCCTAGGGGGCGGAGCTAGCCGCGGGAGGCCGCCGACGGCGAAGAGGACGCTGGAGCACGGTGCCAGAGGGCCCTGCAGGCCCGCGCAAGGCCGAGCTGCGAGGGGGAGGCTGCGCCCGAGGTTCCCGAAGAGGGAGAGGTGCCCGCAGACCCGCGGCGGGGTGAGTGCCGATCCCGGGGCCGCCCCGGGATCGCAACACATGAAAACTCTCGAGCTTTATAAAATAGCATCTTGCATATACGTACTTCTGAATCCTGCCCAGAATGCTCCTAAACCACACCTTTTTTCCATGTTCATCTTTACACATGATACTGCAAGTACATGAAAACTCTCGAGCTTTATAAAATAGCATCTTGCATACGTACTTCTGAATCCTGCCCCAGAATGCTCCTAAACCACACCTTTTTTCCATGTTCATCTTTACACATGATACTGCAAGTACATGAAAACTCTCGAGCTTTATAAAATAGCATCTTGCATAGGTACTTCTGAATCCTGCCCCAGAATGCTCCTAAACCACACCTTTTTACCATGTTCATCTTTACACATGATACTGCAAGTACATGAAAACTCTCGAGCTTTATAAAATAGCATCTGCATACGTACTTCTGAATCCTGCCCCAGAATGCTCCTAAACCACACCTTTTTACCATGTTCATCTTTACCACATGATACTGCAAGTACATGAAAACTCTCGAGCTTTATAAAATAGCATCTTGCATACGTACTTCTGAATCCTGCCCCAGAATGCTCCTAAACCACACCTTTTTACCATGTTCATCTTTACACATGATACTGCAAGTACATGAAAACTCTCGAGCTTTATAAAATAGCATCTTGCATACGTACTTCTGAATCCTGCCCCAGAATGCTCCTAAACCACACCTTTTTTCCATGTTCATCTTTACACATGATACTGCAAGTACATGAAAACTCTCGAGCTTATAAAATAGCATCTTGCATATACGTACTTCTGAATCCTGCCCCAGAATGCTCCTAAACCACACCTTTTTACCATGTTCATCTTTACACATGATACTGCAAGTACATGAAAACTCTCGAGCTTTATAAAATAGCATCTTGCATATACATACTTCTGAATCCTGCCCCAGAATGCTCCTAAACCACACCTTTTTTCCATGTTCATCTTTACACATGATACTGCAAGTACATGAAAACTCTCGAGCTTTATAAAATAGCATCTTGCATACGTACTTCTGAATCCTGCCCCAGAATGCTCCTAAACCACACCTTTTTACCATGTTCATCTTTACACATGATACTGCAAGTACATGAAAACTCTCGAGCTTTATAAAATAGCATCTTGCATATACGTACTTCTGAATCCTGCCCCAGAATGCTCCTAAACCACACCTTTTTTCCATGTTCATCTTTACACATGATACTGCAAGTACATGAAAACTCTCGAGCTTTATAAAATAGCATCTTGCATACGTACTTCTGAATCCTGCCCCAGAATGCTCCTAAACCACACCTTTTTTCCATGTTCATCTTTACACATGATACTGCAAGTACATGAAAACTCTCGAGCTTTATAAAATAGCATCTTGCATATACGTACTTCTGAATCCTGCCCCAGAATGCTCCTAAACCACACCTTTTTCCATGTTCATCTTTACACATGATACTGCAAGTACATGAAAACTCTCGAGCTTTATAAAATAGCATCTTGCATACGTACTTCTGAATCCTGCCCCAGAATGCTCCTAAACCACACCTTTTTTTCCATGTTCATCTTTACACATGATACTGCAAGTACATGAAAACTCTCGAGCTTTATAAAATAGCATCTTGCATAGGTACTTCTGAATCCTGCCCCAGAATGCTCCTAAACCACACCTTTTTTCCATGTTCATCTTTACACATGATACTGCAAGTACATGAAAACTCTCGAGCTTTATAAAATAGCATCTTGCATACGTACTTCTGAATCCTGCCCCAGAATGCTCCTAAACCACACCTTTTTACCATGTTCATCTTTACACATGATACTGCAAGTACATGAAAACTCTCGAGCTTTATAAAATAGCATCTTGCATACGTACTTCTGAATCCTGCCCCAGAATGCTCCTAAACCACACCTTTTTACCATGTTCATCTTTACACATGATACTGCAAGTACATGAAAACTCTCGAGCTTTATAAAATAGCATCTTGCATACGTACTTCTGAATCCTGCCCCAGAATGCTCCTAAACCACACCTTTTTACCATGTTCATCTTTACACATGATACTGCAAGTACATGAAAACTCTCGAGCTTTATAAAATAGCATCTTGCATACGTACTTCTGAATCCTGCCCCAGAATGCTCCTAAACCACACCTTTTTTCCATGTTCATCTTTACACATGATACTGCAAGTACATGAAAACTCTCGAGCTTTATAAAATAGCATCTTGCATATACGTACTTCTGAATCCTGCCCCAGAATGCTTCTAAACCACACCTTTTTTCCACGTTCATCTTTACACATGATACTGCAAGTACATGAAAACTCTCGAGCTTTATAAAATAGCATCTTGCATATACATACTTCTGAATCCTGCCCCAGAATGCTCCTAAACCACACCTTTTTACCATGTTCATCTTTACACATGATACTGCAAGTACATGAAAACTCTCGAGCTTTATAAAATAGCATCTTGCATACGTACTTCTGAATCCTGCCCCAGAATGCTCCTAAACCACACCTTTTTTCCATGTTCATCTTTACACATGATACTGCAAGTACATGAAAACTCTCGAGCTTTATAAAATAGCATCTTGCATATACGTACTTCTGAATCCTGCCCCAGAATGCTCCTAAACCACACCTTTTTTCCATGTTCATCTTTACACATGATACTGCAAGTACATGAAAACTCTCGAGCTTTATAAAATAGCATCTTGCATACGTACTTCTGAATCCTGCCCCAGAATGCTCCTAAACCACACCTTTTTTCCATGTTCATCTTTACACATGATACTGCAAGTACATGAAAACTCTCGAGCTTTATAAAATAGCATCTTGCATATACGTACTTCTGAATCCTGCCCCAGAATGCTCCTAAACCACACCTTTTTCCATGTTCATCTTTACACATGATACTGCAAGTACATAAAAACTCTCGAGCTTTATAAAATAGCATCTTGCATACGTACTTCTGAATCCTGCCCCAGAATGCTCCTAAACCACACCTTTTTTCCATGTTCATCTTTACACATGATACTGCAAGTACATGAAAACTCTCGAGCTTTATAAAATAGCATCTTGCATACGTACTTCTGAATCCTGCCCCAGAATGCTCCTAAACCACACCTTTTTTCCATGTTCATCTTTACACATGATACTGCAAGTACATGAAAACTCTCGAGCTTTATAAAATAGCATCTTGCATACGTACTTCTGAATCCTGCCCCAGAATGCTCCTAAACCACACCTTTTTACCATGTTCATCTTTACACATGATACTGCAAGTACATGAAAACTCTCGAGCTTTATAAAATAGCATCTTGCATATACGTACTTCTGAATCCTGCCCCAGAATGCTCCTAAACCACACCTTTTTACCATGTTCATCTTTACACATGATACTGCAAGTACATGAAAACTCTCGAGCTTTATAAAATAGCATCTTGCATACGTACTTCTGAATCCTGCCCCAGAATGCTCCTAAACCACACCTTTTTCCATGTTCATCTTTACACATGATACTGCAAGTACATGAAAACTCTCGAGCTTTATAAAATAGCATCTTGCATATACGTACTTCTGAATCCTGCCCCAGAATGCTCCTAAACCACACCTTTTTTCCATGTTCATCTTTACACATGATACTGCAAGTACATGAAAACTCTCGAGCTTTATAAAATAGCATCTTGCATACGTACTTCTGAATCCTGCCCCAGAATGCTCCTAAACCACACCTTTTTTCCATGTTCATCTTTACACATGATACTGCAAGTACATGAAAACTCTCGAGCTTTATAAAATAGCATCTTGCATACGTACTTCTGAATCCTGCCCCAGAATGCTCCTAAACCACACCTTTTTTCCATGTTCATCTTTACACATGATACTGCAAGTACATGAAAACTCTCGAGCTTTATAAAATAGCATCTTGCATACGTACTTCTGAATCCTGCCCCAGAATGCTCCTAAACCACACCTTTTTTCCATGTTCATCTTTACACATGATACTGCAAGTACATGAAAACTCTCGAGCTTTATAAAATAGCATCTTGCATACGTACTTCTGAATCCTGCCCCAGAATGCTCCTAAACCACACCTTTTTACCATGTTCATCTTTACACATGATACTGCAAGTACATGAAAACTCTCGAGCTTTATAAAATAGCATATACTGTATGCTAGTATACGCTACTTATAGGTGTATATTCTACATTTTACATGTGCAACTGCTGCATAATTCTTTGAAAATTACCTCCTTAATGTTTATTTAGGTTTGGATCATTTCTCAAACCAATATTAACATTTAAAAAACCCATAACAAAAACAAAAACTGAAACAGGTCCTCTTGGGGGCCCTGCAACTCCATTTGTGCCTTGCAAGAAACCTGCAGAGCCCAAGCCTAATCAGTTGGGATGAGCTAAGCCAACTGTGGTCTCCCTGAGTTCCTCTGATTCCCTCAAATTGTGTCAGAGGTGAGGACCTCCTTGGTACCCGCTTATTCCTTCTGTGGGCATATATGCTAAAAAAAAGAAGCAAGGGCATAGCCCAATCAGACATGCCCCAGCCAAATCCTTTAAAAATGGTGTTGGCCATCTCTAGCAACACCAAAATGGCAAAGGTCTTGGGCTGGACTGTGCCATTTTATTCTAGTCCACTATAAGGGGAATTTTAATACCTGTGCACAGCTGTCCATGTGCATGCAGTTCCCGGCGTGCGCACATGGACACACCAATTTTATAGCATGTGCCGACTCACGCACACAAATGGAGCCGATTTTGTAACATGAGTGCAGAAACATAGAAACATATAGAAATATAGAAATGATGGCAGAAGACCAAACAGCCCATCCAGTCTGCCCAGCAAGCTTTCATACTTGTTTTTTCTCATACTTAACTTTTACTCTTTGGCCCTTAGTAACCTTTTGGTTCCAATTCCCTTCCAATTCCCTTCCACCCCAGCCATTAATGTAGAGAGCATTGCTGGAGCTGCATCTAAGTAAAGTATCTAGCTTGATTGGTTAGGGGTAGTAACTGCCTCCATAAGCTTGCTACTCCCACACTTATTTGTTTACCCAGCCTGTGCAATTCAGTCTTTGTTGGTTATTGTCTGAATATAAATCCTCTTTTCTTCATTCCCCCCTGCCGTTGAAGCAGAGAGCTACGCTGGATAAGCAGAGAGCTACATTGGAAATGCATTGAAAGTGAAGTATCAGGCTTATTTGGTTTGGGGTAGTAACCGCCGTAACAAGCAAGCTATTCCCCGCTTTTTTGTGAATGCAAATCCATTTTTTCCATATTTCCTCTTGCAATTGAAGCATAGAGCAATGTTGGAGTCTTAGAGCAATGTTGGAGTCGCATTAACCGTGTGTATGTTTATAGAATAAGGGTATTAATCACCAGGTAGTAGCCGTCATTCCCACAGGCACCATCTCTTCATTCACATCCTCTAGACTTTATGGATCCACAGTGTTTATCCCATGCCCCTTTGAAGTCCTTCACAGTTTTGGTCTCACCATTTCCTCCGGAAGGGCGTTCCAGGCATCCACCACCCTCTCCGTAAAAAAGTACATCCTAACATTGGTTCTGAGTCTTCCTCCCTGGAGCTTCAAATCATGACCCCTGGTTCTGCTGATTTTTTTCCAACGGAAAAGGTTTGACATTGTCTTTGGATCATTAAAATCTTTCAAGTATCTAAAAGTCTGTATCATATCACCTCTGCTCCTCATTTCCTCCAGGGCGTACATATTTAGATTCTTCAATCTCTCCTCATAAGTCATTCGATGAAGACCATCCACCTTTTTGGTCGCCCTTCTCTGGGCCATCTCCATCCTGTCCCGGTCCCTTCGGAGATACAGTCTCCAGAACTGAGCACAGTACTCCAGGTGAGGCCTCACCAAGGACCTGTACAAGGGGATAATCACTTCCCTTTTCTTACTCGATATTCCTCTCTCATAAGAACATAAGAACATAAGAAATTGCCATGCTGGGTCAGACCAAAGGTCCATAAAGCCCAGCATCCTGTTTCCAACAGAGGCCAAACCAGGCCTCAAGAACCTGGCAATTACCCAAACACTAAGAAGATCCCATGCTACTGATGCAATTAATAGCAGTGGCTATTGTTGCGTCCATCGGTGCTAGATGGCTTCCCCCCCATTTGCCTCACCTTATTCATGGCTCCTCCCGCTTACGTAGGAAAGATGGCTACTGCAGCGGCTACAAGCCGACCTCTCCGGCGTCCCTGGAACGGCTATGGTGCAGCCTCCCACCATTGCTCCTCCCAGGTACCTACTAGAGTGCGTGCGTGCGCGCAACCCACGTCTTTATACCACCCTTGGCGTGAACCTCGAGGGTGTTCCCTCATGCTGACGTCACGCCATCCGGGTATATTACCTTCACTAGTTTGCTAGTTCATTGAGTTAGCAAGGACTCGAATTCATTCTTGTCTACGCTACTCTGCCGCTTCCGTGCTGCCGCTGGAAGCTCTCTCTCTCTCTGCCCTTTGGGGTAACTGCTAACTTGGGTACCCACTCCTCGGGGGCCCTCTGCTTTATTTCAGGTGCCTTACAGGGAACAGGTACTCGATCCTCAAGGGCCCACTCTCCTTGCCTCGGTGCCTGTACCTTCTTCAACCTACCTGGTGGAATCGCATACCAACAGCAAACACCTAGTGAGTACTCTAACTCTCAGTCTATCTCATCCACTCTCTCTATGCAGCCCAGCATTCTTCTGGCTTTAGCTATCGCCTTGTCACATTGTTTCGCCGACTTCAGATCATTAGACACAATCACCCCAAGGTCTCTCTCCTGCTCTGTGCCCATCAGCCTTTCACCCCCCATCGAATACAGTTCTTTCAGATTACCACACCCCATATGCATAACTCTGCACTTCTTGGCATTAAATCTCAGCTGCCATATCTTCGACCACTCTTCCAGCTTCCTTAAATCCCATCTCTTTCTCTCCACTCCTTCCGGCGTGTCCACTCTGTTGCAGATCTTAGTGTCATCCGCAAAAAGACAAACCTTACCTTCTATCTCATCCGCTATGTCGCTCACATAGATATTGAACAGGACCGGTCCTAACACCAAACCTTGTGGTACCCCGCTCAACACCGCTCTCTCTTCATAGTAAGTTCCATTTACCATCACACATTGTCTTCTGTCCTTCAACCAGTTTGCAATCCAGGACACCACCTCGGCACTCACTCCTAAGCTTCTCATTTTATTCACCAGTCTCCTGTGCGGGACCGTATCAAAGGATAGGGCCTTTCCCTAGTTCCCTCCCAGTCTGCTCCAATAAACAAGCAGACTGGGAGGGAACTTCCTAAACCCCCTACCTACCCTACCTGCCTTTTCCCCTAACCTCATCAACCCCTAAAAGCCTTCTGACTAGGTTTTATTGTTGTTGTTTGAATACTTTACTTGCTCTCCAGATCAGTAAGTAGTTTGCACGGGCTGACCAGCTACTGGCGTGCGCTTCAGCGGGACAGTACCTAATAACACCCCCACCCTGCCCAGACCCCTTTTAGTTAACTGCTCCTTCAGCGCATGCTGGGAGATAAGCGTGTGATACGGACCTTTAAAATCCCCGAGTTGTGCTCACGACCCAGCCACCACGTATCTCCGGGTTTTACACATGCTGGCCTTTGAAAATTTGGCCGTATGTTTGCATGCCCATCAGCTAGCCCTAAGAACATCATATGGCAGTAATTGCCAGGTTCTTGTGGCCTGGTTTGGCCTCTGTTGGAAACAGGATGCCGGGCAGGATGGACCCTTGGTCTGACCCAGCATGGCAATTTCTTATGTTCTTATGTTCTTGGGCTGGCTGTTGCCACATTTAAAATGATTCACAGTTGAGCAATAATGATTGGGCATGGCTCCGGCTCCTTTCATCAGCAAGGACCTCCAGAATGGGTAAGTTGGTGCTGGGAAGGTCCCTATCCCTGGCACATTTTGAGGGGGGCAGGAGGGAGTTTGGAGGAATCCAGGAATGCCTTCATATGGGCTTGGCTCAATCCAGCTGGGCAAGTCCTGGCCACATGGGTTTCTTTGGAGCCGATATAATAAGACCCACAGCAAAACAGGCACTCTTTGTGAGTGCGGATTTTGATCACCGCGCATGGCTGAAGTTGCCGCTTCTCCGTGGGATGTAAAAAAAAATAAATTATGCAAATGATTTGCATACATAAATTCCCACATGTACGGAAAAATGCGCAAAGCTAAGTATGGTACAGGGCCTATATAATAAGCGGCCTCATCCTCACTCAAACCCGCACCGATAATCCGTGCATAAAAGCGAGTGAGCGAATGGGGTCTCCCTATTAAATGAAAGTATGACCCTGAAAAGTATTTTTAATATTTCCAATATGGGGCAGCTAATACCTCAAGGTGAGGTGATGGTGGTGGTTTAGGATTTAGGGGCCAGATTTTCATGCATAGGGGAGGCGTACGAACAGCACAGTACACCTTGGTGAAGATTTGACATCATTTGGAATGAGGAAAGTCTCACAAAGATGAAATTTGTACTATGTTATCTTGCCCTAGCTTGATAGAGTCCAGGCATTAGGCCTGTGATATTACAGCATTCTGATGAATCTAGGGGGGGAACACTGAGAGGAGAGGATCATCTTGCTGGTGGCTGAAAGGAATCAGTAAGATTTTTTGCCTTGGCAAATTTTCTTTTTTTAAAAGTATGGGGAGCGAAGTTAACTATTTGGGAATATTATTTAGTGTGTTTGTGCTTTTAATAATCAGTAAGGTAGCAAATAAACAGAAGTTAGACTGTATTTTTTAAAACGTCAGTCATTAAGGCAGCTAGAAGCAGTAGTTAGTGTGTTTATTTTTAATAGTCTGTAAGGCAGCTAGTAAGTAGAAGTTAGATTGTTTGTATATTAAAAACAAAAAAAAAGTAGCCAGAAGCTAGAAATAAGCTCGGAGCAGGGTATACCTAAGTAAAAAGGTTGAAAAGTTCAGTTCAGTTACCCATCTTGGAAAGATGTTAAGGTAGTGTGATTTGGTTTGATTAGGTACCAACATTTGTTAATCAAGAAAGCGATGAGTCACTGAAGTTAAACTGTTTGTATTTCCCAACCCACCTACCCTAGCTCATCCTTTAATTTATAGGCAGGTGCCACTTTAAAAAAAAAATCCCCAAAAAACCAATCTTATTACGAGTTTGATCATTTCCCTGTAGGCCTCTACCAGACATATAGTGAATTCACTAATACATTTAAAGGACATTAAATAGACACATACCTACTCCCATAGCAACCTGAAACTTAAGAAGGAACTGAACAAATTTGAGATGAAGGCAACAGTCCAGCAGCAAGAGGGGGGCATCCCAGTCTTTTGCATCGAGTGTCACATGTATGATTTTTTCATCCACCGGTGAGAAGTTGTACATGTGCATGCGATGCAAAGAGCTCCTGGCTCTCAGAGAACGAGTCCAATCTCTGGAGGCTAGAGTGGCAGACCTGGAGGAGCTGAGGCAGACAGAGAGGTATATAGATGAGACCTTCAGGGACATAGTAGCCAAGTCCCAAATTCAGACTGGCAGCCCTGGTGCTGCCCTGGAGGAAGAAGGTCTCATGATTGGAGAGCATCAACCTGATGCAGCAGGAAAGGATCCTGTAGCAAGGACCTGCTCTCCAGGTGATGTACTGTCCTTTCGCACCGAGGATATCTCCCCAAGGCCTACTGCCCAGGAGGGAAGGGTTAGATCGGCCATCATAGTTGGTGATTCGATTATTAGGAATGTAGACAGCTGGGGTGGCTGGTGGGCATGAGGATCGCCTGGTAACATGCCTACCTGGTGCGAAGGTGGCAGACCTCACGCGTCACCTAGATAGGATTTTAGACAGTGCTGGGGAGGAGCCGGCTGTCGTGGTACATGTGGGCACCAACGACATAGGAAAATGTGGGAGGGAGGTTTTGGAAGCCAAATTTAGGCTCTTAGGTAGAAAGCTTCAATCCAGAACCTCCAGGGTAGCATTCTCTGAAATGCTCCCTGTTCCACGCGCAGGTCACCAGAGGCAGGCAGAGCTCCGGAGTCTCAATGCGTGGATGAGACGATGGTGCAAGGAAGAGAGATTCAGTTTTGTAAGGAACTGGGGAACCTTTTGGAGAAGGGGGAGTCTCTTCCGAACATAAGAACATAAGAAAATGCCATACTGGGTCAGACCAAGGGTCCATCAAGCCCAGCATCCTGTTTCCAACAGTGGCCAATCCAGGCCATAAGAACCTGGCAAGTACCCAAAAACTAAGTCTATTCCATGTAACCATTGCTAATGGCAGTGGCTATTCTCTAAGTGAACTTAATAGCAGGTAATGGACTTCTCCTCCAAGAACTTATCCAATCCTTTTTTAAACACAGGATTGGAAGGGATGGGCTCCACCTTAACCAGGGTGGAACCAGACTGCTGGCGCTAACCTTTAAAAAGGAGATAGAGCAGCTTTTAAACTAGAACAAAGGGGAAAGCCGACAGTCGCTCAGCAGCGCATGGTTTGGAAAGAGGTATCTTCAAAGGATACTAATGATGCATTAGAATTAGGGCATCCCGACAGTGAGGTTCCAATAATTAGAAAAGCAGTCCAAGTGCCTGTAACTAAAAACTCACCTGAGCTAAAAAATTCTAACTTATCCCTATCAATTAAAAAGCAGAATGAAAATACAAACAAAAAACAAACTTTGAAATGTTTGTATGCTAATGCCAGAAGTCTAAGAAGTAAGATGGGAGAATTAGAATGTATAGCAGTAAATGATAACATAGACTTAATTGGCATCTCAGAGACATGGTGGAAAGAGGACAACCAATGGGACAGTGCTATACTGGGGTACAAATTATATCGCAATGACAGAGAGGGGCATCCGGGAGGCGGTGTGGCGCTTTATGTCCGGGATGGCATAGAGTCCAACAGGATAAACATCCTGCATGAGACTAAATGCACAATCAAATCTTTATGGGTAGAAATCTCTTGTGCTTCGGGGAAGACTATAGTGATAGGAGTATACAAGGGAAGATCAGGCCATTGCAGAAAGACTAAATGAGTTCTTTGCTTCTGTGTTTACTAATGAGGATGTTGGGGAGATACCAGCTAACAAAGCCCTCCTAACCATTCCTTCCATAAGGACAGCAAGACTAACCCAGGTCAGAGTGAGGGCTTTGTCCTTGGCGGGACCTGTACTATGGAACACCATGCCCCTAGAAATTAGACTACAGAAAAATTTCAAGCTTTTTAAAAAGAGCTTAAAAACCTGGCTGTTTAAACAAGCGATTGACGAAGAGAACGGAGAATAGAAGAGTAGATAAAGCAGGCAGTAGAACATCAATGCGTGCATATTTTTTCCTTTTATTTTTATTCCATCACTAACATTAGAAAAATGATACTGCTCTAAAGAGATATACATGTAAGTAAATCTGGTTCATGTATAAAAGGACAAAACTTAGTACATTAATCAAATAGCCTTTATTATGAAATTATGTAATCGAACCTAAATGGCACTTCTTATAGAGGGGTAGATTTTATAAAACTACGCCCGCTCGTACTTTTGTTCGCGCACCAGGCGCAAACAAAGGTACGCCGGATTTTATAAGATACGTGCGTAGCCGCGCATATCTATAAAATCCAGGTCAGCGCGCACAAGGGGGTGCACATTTGTGCACCTTGCGCGCGCCGAACCCCGTGCGCTGTCTGTTCCCTCTGAGGCCTCCTCCGAAATCGGAGCGGCCTCGGAGGGAACTTTCCTTCGGCCTCCCCCCCCCTTCCCCTCCCTTCCCCTACCTAACCCACACCCCCAGCCCTATCTACACCCCCCCACCTTTATCACGAAAGTTACGCCTGCCCCAAGCAGGTGTAACTCGTGTGTGCTGGCCGGCCGCCACTTCGCGATTCCCCTGCCCGGGAGCGATTTTGGAGGGCTCGGCCATGCCCCTGAAATGCCCCCGGGCCAGAACCATGCCCACGGCCACGCCCCCGGAATGCCCCCGAATGACGCGCCACCTATGACATGCCCCCCCTGACGTGCCCCGAAACACAGCCCTAGGAAAGCCCCGGGACTTACGCGAGTCCCGGGGCTTGCGGAGCCGCTGAGCCTATGCAAAATAGACTCAGAGCGCGCAGGGGGTTTTTGAAAGGGTTACGCTCATAAGTTATGCACGTAACCCTTTTATAATCTACCCAAGAATGTACTACCATATACATTTCAACATTTACTTTTGTGCCTTTTTGTAAACCGTTGTGATAGTATATTTACTTAACGACGGTATAGAAAAGATTTTAAATAAATAAATAAATAAATACCAATTCCGGAATGGTTTTTCAGGGGTGATGAGTCAGATGAACTGAACGAAATCACTATGAACCTGGAAGATGTAGTAGGCTAGACTGACAAACTAAAGAGTTGCAAATCACCCTGGACCAGATGGTATGCATCCTAGGGTACTGAAGGAACTCAAAAATGAAATTTCTGATCTATTAGTTAAAATTTGTAACCTATCATTAAAATCATCCATTGTACCTGAAGACTGGAAGGTGGCCAATGTAACCCCAATATTTAAAAAAGTCTCCAGGGGTGATCTGGGTAACTATAGACCAGTGAGCCTGACTTCAGTGCCGGGGAAAAATAGTTGGAAACTATTCTCAAGATCAAAATCGTAGAGCATATAGAAAGACATGGTTTAATGGAACACAGTCAACATGGATTTACCCAAGGGAAGTCTTGCCTAACCAATCTGCTTCATTTTTTTGAAGGTGTTTAACAGAGGCCAAACAGGCAAAACGATTACCGGCATGATTAAAGGGGAGGTGAAAGAACCTATGTTAGCCAAAAGATCTTCATTCAAAAATTGGAAGAAGGATCCAACAGAAGAAGATAGGATAATGCATAAGGATTGGCAAGTTAAATGTAAGACATTGATAAGACAGACTAAGAGAGAATTTGAAAAGAAGTTGGCCATAGAAGCAAAAACCTCAAAGTAAAAACGTTTTATACATATATCTGAAGCAGAAAGCCTGTGAGGGAGTCAGTTGGAGCCGTTTAGATGATCGAGGGGTTAAAGGAGCACTTAGAGAAGATAAGGTGAACCGGTAGATGTAATGTGTTTGGATTTTCAGAAGGCGTTAGACAAAGTCCCTCATGAGAGGCTTCTAAGAAAACTAAAAACTCATGGGATAGGAGGCAGTGTCCTTTCATGGATTACAAAGTGGTTAAAAGACAGGAAACAGAGAGTAGGATTGAATAGTCAATTTTCTCAGTGGAAAAGAGTAAACAGTGGAGTGCCTCAGGGATTTGTACTTGGACCAGTGCTTTTCAATAGTTATTTATTTATTTATTTATTTATTTGGGGGCTTTTATATACTGACATTAGTAAACAAACATCATACCAGTTTACATTGCAACTGAAAGCCTAGGAAAACAGAGTACATAAAACGGGGCTGGGAAAGGGAACAAAAACGTGAAACTGTAACTAGAAAATGAAGAGCAGGAGGAAGTAGAGTGTAATTCGTAATGGAACAAGAGGAGAAAGAAGTGGGGTAGGTAGAAACTTATGTACAACGGTGTAGATTTATATACACAGGGGGTGTGCCAGGGAAGGTGAGGGTGTCATGTTGCTGATGACTTAAATAAGGGGTTGGGTTGGGGGGGGGGGGCGAGGAGGGAGGCATGGGAGAGCGCAAGGAATGAGGTCTATTCAGGGTAGGCTTGTCGAAACAGCCAAGTCTTAGCTTTCTTTCTAAATTTAGCATAGAATGGTTCTAATCTGAGCGGAGTGGGGAGGGAGGTTCCATTGCCTAGGACCTGCAACGGAGATTGTGCGATCTCTTATGGATGAGAGATGGGCTTTTTTTAAGCGAAGGTATTTTGAGGAGACCTTTGTTGATGGGCCCTGGTGGGTCGGTTAGAGAGCATGAATTGGAAGGGCTCGTCTAACCAGCTGGAATTAATTTCCATAGACGGATTTGTGAATTATTGGTAAGGATTTTGAAGATGATGCGTGATGAGATGGGAAGCCAGTGGTAGTCTTTCAGTATCGGGGTGATGTGGTCTGATTTCCGTGTGTTCGTAATGACCCTGGCTATAGCGTTTTGGAAAATTTGTAATGATTTGATAGTAGAGGAAGGGAGGCCAAGTAGGAGGGGGGTTACAGTAATCGAGCTTTGAGGATAGTGTAGCCTGGATGACAGTTTAGAAATCATGATAGTGGAGAAAAGGTCTCAGTTTTTTTAGGATGTTTGAGCTTGAAAAAGCCCTCTTTGAGAATACAGCTTATGTATTTTTTTAAGCTCAGTTGTTGGTCCAGAAGACTCCCAGATCTCTAACACATTGCTGGGAAGATAGTGCTTTGAAGGCTGGTCATTAGAGATCAGAGGGTAGGGGGGTTGGTGTTGGGATATAAGGAGTAGTTTCATTTTGGATGTATTAAGAGCGAGGTGGGATGTTGTGAGAAAGCTGTTTATGGAGGAGAGGCAGGTGTTCCAAAAAGCCAGGGCATCAGATAGGGAGGAATGAATGGGGATGATGATTTAGACATCATCTGCATAGAGGTAAAATTTGGGGCCAAGGTTTAGATAGGAGCTGACAGAGGGTAGTGAGGTATATGTTAAATAAGGTAGAAGATAGGGAGGAGCCTTGAGGGACACCTTGGAGCAGAGAGTAGGAGGAGGATTCAGTGTTACCAATTTTGACAGCAAATTTCCTGCTGGATAAGTATGATTTAAACCAAAGGAGGGCTAGACCTGAGATGCCTATTTCCACCAGCCTTGTGAGGAGGTGATTATGATTAATGGTGTCAAAGGCAGCAGAGATATCGATCAGGGCAAGGAGAAAGCAGTTACCCTGGTCCATGCCTCTGATTGTGTGGTCAGAAAGTATAAGTAATAGCATTTCGGTATTGAGGTGTTTGCGGAATCCAAAACTAAGATGGGTGTAGTATCTTGTTGTTTTTCAAGATATTCTGTGAGTTGGGCATTAACTATCTTTTCCATGATCTTGGAAATAAGGGGTAGATTCGATATAGGGCAGAAGTTAGAGGGGTCTTTGGGATTGAGGGAGGGTTTTTTGAGGAGCGACTTGACAATTGCTAATTTTAGAGTGTCTGGAATGGTATCTGAAGTGAGGGATGAGTTGATAATATTGGCAATGGGTTTGGCGATCGTGTTTGGAATGGAAAGGAGGAGTTTTTGTAGGGATGGTGTCAGAGGGGTGACACGCGGGTTTAAGTTTTTTGAGTACAGTTTCAATTTCCATGGCTGAGGTGGTTTCTAATATGTCAAAAGTGGAAGTGATAGGGTCTGCGCTAGTGGGGAGGAGGGAGGGGTTGTAGGGAGAGGGGTATTGGAATCTGAGGAGAATATTTGCGATTTTGTTATGGAAGTATTGTGCGATTTCTTCACTTCTGGAGGAGACTTCAGTATCAGGGATGGGGGGTTGGGTTGACTTGGTAAGGTCGGCGACATATGTGAAAGAGCCTTTGGTTATACATATACCTATGTATTTTGGGAGGCATAGAAATTGCATTTGTGGTTAAGTGTTGAAGTTCTGTAGTGGTGAGGGCAGATTTGTATCTTGAGGCATTTTGGGGGGAGGGGGCTTTCCGCCAGATTCTTTCAAGCTGCCGAGTTTATTTTTAGGGTTTTTCAAGCTCAGTTGTGTACCAAGGTTGGTTGGTTTTTGAGACAGGTGTGTAGTTCGCGTCTGGAGATGGGACATAGATTATTGGCGATATCCAGAGTGATATTAGTCCAGAAAGCTAGGGCTGCTTCCAGATTGGAAGCAGTTGAGAATGTGCAAGAGTTGGAGATTGCCTGGGATAGTTCTTCTCCAGTATACGGTTTTCGAAAGACAATGGTAGAGCTCTGCAGTGGGTTGGGAGGGATTGGGGCGTTTATGTGGAGAGGATGCTTCAATGAGGAAGTGGTCAGACCAGGGGAACTGGGGAGCATGTGGGGGGGGGGGGGGGAGGTTGGAGGGTAGGAAGCAGTGGTTAATGCAGATGAGGTCTAAAGCATGTCCAGCTTGGTGAGTGGGTGAGGAGATATCTGTTTGAATCCAATCGCATGGAGGGAGGCCCTGTAGAAGGGGATAATCACTTCCCTTTTCTTACTTGAATATTCCTCTCTCTATGCAGCCCAGCATTCTTCTGGCTTTAGCTAATCGCCTTGTCACAATGTTTCGCCGATTTTAGATTGTTAGACACTATCACCCCAAGGTCTCTCTCCTGCCCATGCACATCAGCCCCTTCATCCCCCCCCATCAAATACAGTTATTTCGGATTACCACACCCCATATGCATGACTCTAAAACTTCTTGGCATGGAATCTCAGCTGCCATATCTTCAACCACTCTGCCAGCGTTCCTTAAATCCCATCTCATTCTCTCCACTCCTTCCGACGTGTCCACTCTGTTGCAGATCTTAGTGTCATCTGCAAACAGACAAACCTTACATTCTATCTCGTCCGCTATGTCGCTCACAAAAATATTGAACAGGACGTTCCCAACACCGATCCCTGCAGCACTCCGCTTAACACCGCTCTCTCTTCAGAGTAAGTTCCATTTACCATCACACATTGTCGTCTTTCCATCAACCAGTTTGCAATCCAGGCCACCACCTTGGCACTCACTCCTAAGCTTCTCATTTTATTCACCAGCCTCCTGTGCAGAACCATATCAAAAGCCTTGCTGAAATCCAAGTAGATGAACATCGAGCACTCTTCTTTGATCCAATTCCCTAGTCACCCAGTTGAAAAAAGTCAATCAGATTTGTCTGACAGGATCTTCCCCTGGTGAATCCAAGCTGCCTCTGGTCCAGCAATTCTCCTGACTGTAGATAGTTCACTATTCTTTCTTTCAGTAGTGACTCCACTTTTCTCACCACCGTGGTGAGGCTAACTGGCCTGTAGTTACCAGCTCTGTGTCTGTTCCCACTCTTGTGAAGCGGGACCACTGCCGCTCTTCTCCAATCACTCGGCACCACATGAGTGATTCTTCTTCTCCTCCTCCTTGTTTTATTTAATAGTGTTGAGCAATTTGGACCCAGTCATCCTCAGCCTTTGTCAATCACTTATATTACCATTTCTTCAGTTATAAGGAAAGGGGCTTTATCACTGCCTTCTTGGTAGATTTACAGCTAGTCATTGTGTGATCAATTTTCAAAGGGTTTTAGGCTCCTAACCTTTTGAGTTACTCTTCTAACCTTGGCTCTTTTGAGAATTTAGTAGGGTTGAGCTTCTAGTTTCATTAGGATCCTAAATTTAGGAGACTAAAAACTGTTGTTTAGGGTGGGGAATCAAAGTTAAGAGCTTAGCACTGTTATTCTGAACTAGCACGTAATTTTGGAACCAAATATAATAAAATCAATAACAGACCTAAATTTAGGATCCTAAAAAATCTTAAAAAATAGCGCGGGCCATCCATTGCTCCTACCATGTGACAGGGGTTGTCCAATGGCACCAATAACCCCTGTCACATGGTAAGGGCAAAGGGCCATCGGCGCCATTTTGATTACTGGCATCTGATGGCCCAAGAGGTGGAGATCGCTCCCCGGGACCCCGTTGGACCACCAGGGACTTTCGGTAAGTCTTGGAAGGGCGGGAGAGTGGGGGGGTTGCAATTAATTAAATTTGAAGGGTTGGGGTGGGTTTGGGGTTTTGGTTTTTTTTAATGTGCCCTTCCCCCCCCCCCGAAAACGATAAGAAAACCACATGAAAGTTTCGTGGGTTTCTTATCGTTTTGTCACCCTCTGAAACGCGACGAAATAGGAAATATTGTCTCTATTTCCTATTTCATCACAAACGAATGCACAGCCCTATCTGCCACACTCTCAGGTCATGGTAGGGGGATCATGAACTCCTAGGTTTGAATGGCTAGCCTCTATCACCTGTGGGGAGAAGGTAGAGAAGAGGAATGAAGGAGAGGCCAGAGCAATGTGCTGGGTGACTGAGCCTGTGAGGTACTAGTAGGCTATGGATATGCATTCACTTGAAACAAATGGATAAAACATAACAAATAGATCCCTGTACCTGTTGCAGAGCCATGGACTTCAATGGGCTATAGAAGTGAAAGGAAACATAAATGAATGGGATTAATCATATTTGTTTCATTGTGGGTCAAGAAAAGGCCCCATTTTAAAAGAGCAGCACGCATAAAAACAGGGGATTACATCCCAGCCCCCCCCCCCCAGTCCACCCCAAAATATGCGGACCGGTGGATATGGTCTGGGCAGGGAGGAGCAGCTGGCCCATGTGTAGTTTACTTCTGCTCCCAAGGAGCATTAAGTATAAAAATATAAAAAATGGGGAAGGTTAGGATTAGTTTGGGGGTCGAGGAGGAGAGCGGAAGTGGTAGGAAGGGTAGGGTTAGGGATAGGAAAGTTCCCTCGCAGTCTGTTTCCTTAATTGGAGCGGACTGGGAGGAAACTGGGGGAGGCCCAATTGCATTACTGCATGTATTTTTGTAAAATCCCCCTTCTGTGCGTGGATCAGGCCACCCGTCTGCCATGCGCGTGCAGACATGAAAATCCGGTGCACATCCGACGCACACATGTTGTAAAATAACCGTGTTTATGTGTGCGCGCTGGGAATCATGCACACGTGAACATGCAAATGGTTTTTTTTGTATCTTTTTAAAATGAATAGAGGGGTCCCACATGGATCCTGACCAGAATTAGCCAGATAAGTTATCTGAATATTGTAGTTAGCTGGATACATTCTCCCAAACAGCTCTGTGCTACCCCTGGAATGCTCCTTACTTATCCAGCCAAACTATAGCCAGATAAATAGATATCCAACTAGAATTTAGCCAGATAAGTGGCCACATTTTCATTTAGAAGGATACATTTTTGTTATCTGGCAAAATGCGTTTGAATATGGACCTCCGAAATACTAACCTGATGACAAATGGGAGAAACGTTACCACTCAAGCACTGCACCCATTCTCCAAGAATTCCCACAATCTACAATCTCCAAACCATACCAGTACCAACCAAGCCCAACACCAGATACCAAAAACCAAATAAGATTTGAATTCGGCACATAAAATAGCTGATCTAAAAACATCCATAGATATGTAACGATGATCACGCATAGTTTGTTAATAAAATCTGAAAATTCACATGTACACACTAACCACAGCACACCTTTCAGTCCCACCCCTTCCCGTATGAAGACAGGTGACATAGCCAGGGAAGCTTAACCCCTTGCTGCCTGGACTAGGGAATGATATTTTAGTTATGAATTCTCTAACAGCCCTTCTCAATGGCTGAATGGTCAACCTCTGAGGTTCATCCTTTCCATGAGGTTGCAGTGACAGTCTCTATACAGTGGTTTTGTCATCTCATCTACAACCATTTCTTCTGAGGGGCAGTATTCAAGTTTAATAGTGCCCTTCTCTTGTAAGTCTCTAGAAGATGATATTTCATATCAATGTGTTTGTTGTGAGAGTTTATCTTCTTAATTTGTGCCAACTTTATGGACCTCTGGGTATCATCTACTAGAGTTATTGTTTGAGAATGTTGACTCTGATGTCCATCAGCAATTGGCTTAGCCATACATTTGGGCAGCTGCAATGTATTCATGAGAATATAAGAAGCTGCCATACTGGGTCAGACCAAGGGTCCATCAAGCCCAGCATCCTGTTTCCAATAGTGGTCAATGCAGGTTATAAATACACAAACATTAAATGGTGGAAGAGAGTACCAGTGTTGATTGTTTCTTTCTAGGCTAGCCCAACTGATGGTTGCACTTCTAAACTGAAAAGATGCACAGTAGTAGATTTTCAATCTGTCACATTACCAGTCCAATATTCATTCACACAGCTAACCAGATTTGGGCTCACAATCACTGGTAACTTTAGTTCTTTGTGGATCATGGCCTTTAGATTTCAGGGCCTTCCAGTGACAGTCAGTTGATGCTACAACTTTCCTGCACAATATTCCTACTATAGTTGCAATGTGTAATCTGATCACCATTGATATTTACAATAGTGTGGAGGTCCTGCCAGCCGGAGGCCACTGGTGCAGCTTCAACTGATAGGTATCCTCTGCAGGTGTCTACCTTCCTTCTTTAAATACTGACTCGCAAGAGGTGTTTCTATAATATAGTTCCAAGACAAGTGCAGAACAGGGCCTGTCCACCCTCTGTTTTTTGCTCCCTTTACTGGTCCAGGCCACAGTTTATAATAGTTTCCATCACAGCAGTTGCTATAGTTAAACTGTTACCTCCCCCATAGCAAAAATCAAGACTTTTCTCTCAGCACTGATATCTCTCACAATTAAACCCTGCAATGTTTGTAGTAGCCACAGTCCATGGTCACTGAGTTAAATGCTCCCTCCCAAATAGCAAAGTTTAGCAAAAAGCAAGTGACAATAAGCCTCCTGTGAATCAGTGTAGCTTCAATGCACCTCAATTTTCTCCTCTTCATCTGGTAACTTCCACGTCCATAGGCTCAGGAAGAGTGGATATCCCCAATTGTAGCTCGTCTGCAGGGTATGACTGCAGCTCCTTCCTCCCCTCCCTTTGACATTTTAATTCTCCCCAATTTAACCCACCTGTGTACCTAGTAATTGTGAAGTCCCCACGTCCCTACTCACAGGGATTCCTCCCTAAGAGTCCCATAGTTCCAGGCTGCTATGGAACTTGGGTAATGTAGTCAACTGTAAAGGGAGCGCTTTTGAATTGTCACCTGGCCAAAGTGGATAACCTCTCTCCCTCACGTTTTCTCCAATGGCAGTCACACATAAAGGAACACTTCTTCTCTGTATTAACAATGTTAATGATTTCTCCAGGGGTAGAGGAGAGAAGTGCTATAAGATTCAGTTGTAGAAAAAAATAATCATTAATAAAATTCTGAAATACTATAGGTAGTAATTCACAGTAATAAAATACATTGATTCAAATTCAATAGAATTAATTTTTAAAGAACACAAATTGAAGAAACTTCTTTTGGTAACAAAATTTATTTAAATACATTCCAGGAACACCTTTATCAACTTCAACTGAAATATTCAATGGGTAAGTTTCTTTTCTTTTACTATTTGCCTTTCATTATTAACTACTTTCTTTTCTGTTTCATGTTTTTCCAAAAACTTAAAATATTAGCTTTCCTTTTTCTTTAATCTTATAGGTACCAGGATTCACCAACAGAAAAATATATCCGATAAGCTTGAGTTCCCTGCTGCCTTTCTGAGATATAAAAGATAGGGAACTGGATTGTGAATACAGATAAGACAGGGAGGGAGAGACTGGAGGAGGTTGAAGGGAGAGCTGAAGGATGGAATGAGAGAGATGTAGGGGAGCTGGGGGCTGCAGAAGGTGATGAAGGAGCTGAAGATGGGAGGGGGCTAAGAGGAAGTACAGGCTGTAGTTGTGAGATAAGAGGAAGTACAGGCTGTAGATGTGAGATAAGAGGAAGTACAGGCTGTAGTTGTGAGATAAGAGGAAGTACAGGCTGTAGTTGAGATAAGAGGAAGTACAGGCTGTAGATGTGAGATAAGAGGAAGTACAGGCTGTAGTTGAGATAAGAGGAAGTACAGGCTGTAGTTGTGAGATAAGAGGAGGTACAGGCTGTAGATGTGAGATAAGAGGAAGTACAGGCTGTAGTTGTGAGATAAGAGGAAGTACAGGCTGTAGTTGAGATAAGAGGAAGTACAGGCTGTAGTTGAGATAAGAGGAAGTACAGGCTGTAGTTGTGAGATAAGAGGAGGTACAGGCTGTGGTTGTGAGATAAGAGGAAGTACAGGCTGTAGTTGAGATAAGAGGAAGTACAGGCTGTAGTTGTGAGATAAGAGGAAGTACAGGCTGTAGATGTGAGATAAGAGGAAGTACAGGCTGTAGTTGAGATATGAGGAAGTACAGGCTGTAGTTGAGATAACAAGAAGTACAGGTTGTAGTTGTGAGATAAGAGGAAGTACAGGCTGTAGCTGTGAGATAAGAGGAAGTACAGGCTGTAGTTGAGATAAGAGGAAGTACAGGCTGTAGATGTGAGATAAGAGGAAGTACAGGCTGTAGTTGAGATATGAGGAAGTACAGGCTGTAGTTGTGAGATAAGAGGAAGTACAGGCTGTAGCTGTGAGATAAGAGGAAGTACAGGCTGTAGTTGTCAGGTAAGAAGAAGTACAGGCTGTAGTTGAGATAAGAGGAAGTACAGGCTGTAGCTGTGAGATAAGAGGAAGTTCAGGCTGTAGTTTTGACAAGGAAAGTACAGGCTGTAGCTGTGAGATAAGAGAAAGTACAGGCTGTGGTTGTGAGATAAGAGGAAGTACAGGCTGTAGTTGAGAAATGAGGAAGTACAGGCTGTAGTTGTGAGATAAGAGGAAGTACAGGCTGTAGTTGAGATGAGGAAGTACAGGCTGTATTTGTGAGATGAGGAAGTACAGGTTGTAGTTGTGAGATAAGAGGACGTACAGGCTGTAGTTTTGACATAAGGGGAAGTACAGGCTGTAGTTGTGAGATAAGAGGAAGTACAGGCTGTAGTTGAGATAAGAGAAAGTACAGGCTGTGGTTGTGAGATAAGAGGAAGTACAGGCTGTAGTTGAGATAAGAGGAAGTACAGGCTGTAGTTGAGATGAGAAAGTACAGGCTGTAGTTGTGAGATAAGGGAGTTGGAGGGGTGAGATAGGGAGGACCTGAAAGTTGATTGGGGTACAATGGGGATCTGAAGGTGGTTGGAAGCTACACAGAGTTAGGGGAGGCAGATGGGTGAAAATGGGTTAAAGAAGAGCACCAGATACTTGAAAGGTGAGATTGAGACTGAATAGTGTGAAAGGGAGAGATGCAGGCTAGGGATTATGCAACACTAAGAGAGGGAGATGGAAGTTGAAAGGGGAGTAGAGGTGAAGGGAGTTACATTAGAGCTTGAGAGGGAGATGAAAGACACAGGAAAGAAATGGTGGTCAAAATGGGTGAAAGACAAGGGAACAAGGCTTGAGAGGGGTGGTGATAGCTGGTGAGGGGAGATTGAATTCTGCAAGAAATAATAAGGGGGAGAATGTAGTGGAAAAGAGAAATGTGATAAAAGGAAGAGAAGCAATGAAGAAGGGAAGAGAGAACGCTAATGAATTGAGTAGAGAAGTAGCCTAGTGGTTAGAGCAATGAGCTAAGAAGACTGAACCAGCAAAACTGAAGTTCAAATCCTAGTACCGCTCCTTGTGATATTGGATAAGTCATTTTGTCCTCTATTCCATAGGTTCATATTTAGGGGGTCATTCATCAAATCAATTAGGGGCGTAAGGGCCTTAAGGCATGCAATAAATAATGCATTGTGGTATACATATGCAAATTTTAAAAATGTATTCAACTGGGAGGAGTTTTGGCAGAGTAAATGAAAATGAGAGGTGCTTAAAGCTGCGTGCGATAGCGTTATGCATGCTATTGCACGATTTAATGCCAGAAATAACCCGACCTTTTTTCCTGGAGTTATGCTGTGCATTATGGCCAAGATGGTATTTGCAATAGCAAATCGGGGTGAGGTATTGGTGATGGGCTAGGTTTGGGGGGTAGTTTTAAATTCATAGTCAGAGGTACAAAGAGCACAGTAGACATCAGTGAAGATTTTATGTGATTTGGAGTGATGAAAGGTACACAGAGATGAGAATTGTACAATGTACTCTCAACCTAGCTTGATACAATCGCTCATTAGCTGCTACCATCACTCCAAATCACATAAAATTTTCAGTGATGTCTACTCTGCTGTTTATATCTCTGACGGTGCATGTAAAACTGCTCCCCAAAACTTTGCCCACCACCAAAACCTCACCCCGAGTTGCTAATGGCCCCTCTTGCTGTTACGATTCCCCCTGTTGCTGCGCTACAGGAGGTATCTCACCTTCTCCTCCGGAGGCCGCTCCGAAGCCAGGGCCTCGCCTGTGCACCATTCCGGATTTGCCCCAGGGCCTGGGAGGCCTAGCTGTTCTTGAGGCCTGCCTGTGGCTTGCTTGTGCTGGCTTGGACTTCCTGGTTCCGGCCACGCCCTTCTCCCTAGGGGCCGGCCCGCGGCTCTCCACCTCATTTATAGGGCCAGCAAGGGGCGGTCCAGGCAAACTCCTCCCAGGGAGTTGCCTGCACACTGCAGTATAAAAGGACTTTCATTCCACTTCCTGTTGCCTTCGGATTAGCCTTGCACATTGCTGTGGTCTGTCTGCTGATCCAGGTCATCTGTGGTCATCTGTCCTGTCCCTGAAGTTGCCTTGATGTCTGATGTTGCCTGATGTCTGTTCCTGATCCAGTTCCTGATCCAGTCCCAGATGTTCCTGCCTTGAGCTGCCAGGAGTGCAGCATACCTGCCTTGAGCTGCCAGGAGTGCAGCAAACCTGCCTTGAGCTGCCAGGAGTGCAGCATACCTGCCTTGAGCTGCCAGGAGTGCAGCATACCTGCCTTGAGCTTCCAGGAGTTCAGCAAACCTGCCTTGAGCTTCCAGGAGTGCAGCAAACCTGCCTTGAGCTTCCAGGAGTGCAGCAAACCTGCCTTGAGCTTCCAGGAGTGCAGCATACCTGCCTTGAGCTGCCAGGAGTGCAGCAAACCTGCCTTGAGCTGCCAGGAGTGCAGCAATCCTGCCTTGAGCTGCCAGGAGTGCAGCATACCTGCCTTGAGCTGCCAGGAGTGCAGCAAACCTGCCTTGAGCTGCCAGGAGTGCAGCAAACCTGCCTTGAGCTGCCAGGAGTGCAGCAATCCTGCCTTGAGCTGCCAGGAGTGCAGCATACCTGCCTTGAGCTGCCAGGAGTTCAGCAAACCTGCCTTGAGCTGCCAGGAGTGCAGCAAACCTGCCTTGAGCTGCCAGGAGTGCAGCAAACCTGCCTTGAGCTGCCAGGAGTGCAGCAAACCTGCCTTGAGCTTCCAGGAGTTCAGCAAACCTGCCTTGAGCTTCCAGGAGTGCAGCAAACCTGCCTTGATCTGCCAGGAGTGCAGCAAACCTGCCTTGAGCTTCCAGGAGTTCAGCATACCTGCCTTGAGCTTCCAGGAGTTCAGCAAACCTGCCTTGATCTGCCAGGAGTGCAGCAAACCTGCCTTGAGCTGCTAGGAGTGCAGTAATCCACCGCTTCTTCTTCCCAGTGCTGTCCCGCTCTCAGCGTGGTCCGCGACCAGCCTTCCTGGGCTGTGTAGGGCGCGTATGGGACAGGGTGGTGTGCGACTCAGTCCCGTGGGTGGGCTGAGTAGGGCGCCCTGAGGGACAGTGCCCATGTCTCCCTTTCCAGCCTTGTCTCTGATGTCTCTGCACCAGTCCTTGTCTCTGATGTCTCTGCACCAGCCCTTGTCTAAGATGTCTTCCGTGTACTAAGGACTCTGTCTGCCCTCGTTCTCTGTCCGGCCTGCCGCCCTTTGCCGTTACCCAGTGGCAGGTCCGAAAGGGCTTGGAACAGTCGGAGGACCGTTCATCAACCAACATTGCGTTGCTGGTTGCCATGGGCGCGCAGGTCCGGCTGAGGGTCAGACTCCGCTCCTTAACCCCTGCTTCAGTACCTGCCTGGCTCACCTCCCACGGTGTGGCTGGGGCTCCTCCCTGGGTCTCGCCATGGCCCAAGGGCTCACAATCTGCTCTAGAGGCGGCCGCGCTCCACGCGCCTACAACAGTACCCGAGGGCCCCCAACCCTCGGCTCGTCTGCGTCGTGGTGGACGCGCCCGTAACAGTTGCAGTGGTATAAATAGTTTACTTATATGAGAACCTTTTAAAGAGTCTCTCTTTCTCTCTCTCTCTCCCCCCCCCCTCCCTTCAATATTTCTCTTTTCATGGTCAGAGTAAGGACTCACCTTTCCAGTCCTTCCAAGTGTCCTGATTGTTTCCTCTTGCTCTCTTTCTCTCTCTCAGTCTCTTTCTCTCTCTCTCTCTCAGTCTCTCTCTCTCTCTCTCTCTCTGTCTCTCGTTGCAATATTTCTCTTTTATGGTCAGTGTAAGGACTCACCTTTCCAGTCCTGATTGCTTTCTCTCTCTCTCTCTCTCAGTCTCTCTCTCTCTCGTTGCCATATTTCTCTTTTCATGGTCAGAGTAAGGACTCACCTTTCCAGTCCTTCCAAGTGTCCTGATTGTTTCCTCTTGCTCTCTTTCTCTCTCTCAGTCTCTTTCTCTCTCTCTCTCTCAGTCTCTTTCTCTCTCTCTCTCTCAGTCTCTCTCTCTCTCTCTCTCTCTGTCTCTCGTTGCAATATTTCTCTTTTATGGTCAGTGTAAGGACTCACCTTTCCAGTCCTGATTGCTTCTCTCTCTCCTCTCTCTCAGTCTCCTCTCTCTCTCTCGTTGCCATATTTCTCTTTTTATGGTCAGTGTAAGGACTCACCTTTCCAGTCCTTCCAAGTGTCCTGATTGTTTCCTCTCTCTCTCTCTCTCTCTCAGTCTCTCTGAGTCTCTCTCTCTCTCGTTGCAATATTTCTCTTTTTATGGTCAGTGTAAGGACTCACCTTTCCAGTCCTGATTGCTTTCTCTCTCTCTCTCACTCAGTCTCTCTCTCTCGTTGCAATATTTCTCTTTTTAAGGTCAGTGTAAGGACTCACCTTTCCAGTCCTTCCAAGTGTCCTTATTGCTTCCTCTCTCTCCCTCTCTCTCTCGTTGCAATATTTCTCTTTTTATGGTCAGTGTACGGACTCACCTTTCCAGTCCTGATTGCTTTCTCTCTCTCTCTCTCTCAGTCTCTCTCTCTCGTTGCAATATTTCTCTTTTTATGATCAGTGTAAGGACTCACCTTTCCAGTCCTGATTGCTTCCTCTCTTTCTCTCTCTCTCTCAGTCTCTCTCTCTCTCTCTCTCTCGTTGCAATATTTCTCTTTTTATGGTCGGTGTAAGGACTCACCTTTCCAGTCCTTCCAAGTGTCCTGATTGTTTCCTCTTGCTCTCGCTCTCTCCACAGCCCTCCTAAGCTTCCTCCCCCTTCCAGCTATTCTAGTCATTCCCTTTTCTTCATTGTTATATTTTTGGATATTACTGAGAGAGGTTTCTTAATTTCACAGCTCATTAGTTCCTGCCAGAGTTTTCTGAGATCTGTGCTCCTTTCCGACCCATGCTCTTTTCACTGGTCTGGCCAGGAATTTATAACTGTGCTGACTGCTGGCAGAGAGCGCAACAATCAGAAATGCTGCAGTCCTCAAATGTCACTCAAAGAAGGAAAGCGATGCTTTTGTCTTGCAAGTTTAAATTCAGATCATAAGGAAAATGTCAAACTAACTGCAGCAATAAGAGGCTCACAAACTGGAACGGGTGTGCAGACAATGCCTGTGTGAATAATCACAGAAAAGAATGTATATCTCTTTCCATTCACTGTATGCTCAAGCCATACATCATATAACCAGAGAAATATTTACCTCAACCCCCCCCCCCCCCCCCCCCCCGAGCTATAAGCTTTTTTCATTATCGCTGACCGGGCCAAGGAGCAGAAACTGAAGCTTGGAATTCCCATTCTATGGGGCCGTTGTAAGAAGACCCTTATCTCACAACAGGCGCTGGTTATGATAACTGAGCGTGGCTATAGCTGGAGCTTCTGCAGGATGTAAAAATAATTAATTATACAAATGATTTGCGCACAGAAATCTATGCACATACAGAGAAATGCGCGTATCTATGCACGGTAAGAACTTATGTAATAAGCGGCCACATCCGCACTCAAAACCTGCGCAGCTAATCTGAGCATAAAAGTGAGCGAGCGCACGGGTCTCCCTATTGAATGCTTCCATCAAAGCCATCCTCAGAAGCCCAAACTCCCTGGAATAGGGCCTGGGAGGGGCCCTCAGAAGGGGGGTACTGTTACACCCGTCAGTCGCAGACGGCTGCGCCCTCTCTGGCTCACCTCTCTTTTCTCTTTCTCCGCTCCTTTGGGCAAGATGGCTGCCTTCGCCTCTCCTCGCCGACTTCTCTGGCGTCTCTGGACCGGCATGAGCGATTGCGTCCGCCATTTTTCCTCTGAGGTTCACCTAGGTTACGCGCACGCATGTTGGCCCTCCCTTTGAATACGTCATGGCGGAAACCTCAGGAGCGTCTCCACTGCATGATGTCACTACCTCCGGGTATCTAGCCTCCGTTCTCCATCACAGCTATGAGTTAGCAAGGAATCCCTCCTGCTGATCTCTGCTTGTTACCAGACGCCTTCACGCTGCAAACTCTCGCTCTGGGACGACCTTGGAGGCCTTGTCTCGCTCCTGTCTACCCTTCGGTGTTACCTGTAAGGACGCCTAAGGTACCCGCTGCTCAGGGGCCTTGCTCCGTCCCGGACCTCCGCCTCCCAGGGGTCTCTCGCCTCAACAGCTTCCATCACTAGAGTGATTACTACAGCTATTGGTTTGTCTCTGCCTTGTCTCATCTCCTCCACAGTAGATTCTTGGCCTACCCCGCTTTGCGGACCACTACTGGACCCAACTCCCTCTTGGGATGTGGTGACACCCTTTTCTACAACTGCAGCGAACAGACCGGAAGATACCATCTGAGATCCTTCTCCTCTGCCTGGGGTTTCCCGCTCCTCGGATGACCTACGACATCGCTGTACAATAAAGACTTACATTCCTCTGTGTTCCTTACTGATAAGAACTAGGCTATCACTTCAAGGCCCCCACACAGTGCCTATCTCTTGCAGCGACCAGGGGCCCACAACTTCATGTCTCAAACACAACAGATGGTAAGGAAAAGGGGTTTGGATATGATCATTTCAGAGTTACCACTTTGCATAGGAAGTTTTTCACATCCCATGATATGTGTGTGGGGGAGAGAGAGATAGACTCTTTACAAGGCTTTCATAGTATTTGAATAAATTCAGAGATGTAAGTGTAATTGGTCAAGTTAAGATAAAAATCTTGTAATATTTAGATTTATAACTCTGACCTGCTGTTTGGAAACATTATGTAAGATTGATTGTAATTATTCGATTTTGAGAATGCCCACTGACAGCCTGCTCAAAGTGTGTTTTTTTCCCATGTGGTATAAGTCAAATAAATTTGGTAGATTTGTACTGCAACAGACTGATCTTTGTCTATTTTAAAATTGTGGAAAGAAACTACGAGTCCTTTAGAAAATTAGGGAAAATTATAAATATTTCCACAGTATTATGCAGCGATGCCCCTGAACTATTCCCAAACCTTTCCCCTTTAAAGCAAAGTGAATCCCTGATCCATTCACCCCCTACTTATTTATGTATGTATGTATGTATGTATTTATTTATTTATTTAAAAATGTAGAGACCACCAATCACCATTTCTTGGCTGTTCACAGTGTAACGTTCATAATCATAAAATATGAACAAATTATACAGAAAATACTACAATCCCCAATAGAAGCCCCCCCAACACCATTCCAGGCTGCCCCCTACTTTAACACAACAGATTACCTTTTAGTGTAGTGTATCTCCCAGCCTTTTTCACACCACACACTTCCTGCTAGTTTAATGGCCACCCTCTCAGCCCCTCTGCCCACTCGATTTTGTCTTACCTAAAAGAAGACACCATGGTGATCCAATGCTGATCCAAAGTGCCCCTTAGACTTCATGAGAGAAAACACCATACTTCATTTTTTTCAATTAATATTTTATTATTTACAAGCTTACAAGGCTCCCAAATTAACAGTGGGAAAGTATTCAATATAATACAACAACACGGGCTGAGGGGCAGAGCAAGATGGTTGCCCGAGCTTAAATAGAGGATGCTGACCTCCCTGTTTTTATCTTCTGGTTCCCTCTATTATGGCTTCCAAGTAAAAAAGAAAGGTGAGGTTTTTCCTCCTGAGCCTTCTCCCCTTCCTGGCCAGCAGTCCATCATCTCCTTTGTCTCTGGTATGCCCAGTTGTCCCGAGCAGTTCCCCATTGGAGTCTCTACTGAGGGAGCAGGGGAGGAGGGTTTCCCTCAGTCCTTGGGCGCAGGATCTACCACCGATGCACCTCCGAGGAAGCAGCGCTGGTGGTGGACCCTGCCACGTCTCATGTTCCTGTGCGGGAGGCTGCAGTGCTGCTGTTGATTTCCACTTGTCTCATCGTCAAATTCCAGCAGAGAAGTGGTTTTTATTTCTTCTGCTCTTCAACCCAGTTCTTCTTTTAATTTGGCTGCTCCTGGTTTCTCCTCAGATTTTGCTCTGGGTGAGTTGGTTTGCAAGCTAAAAAAAACCTGTGGTAGTTAATTTGAACACGGTTTGGTATCATGAGAACATAAGAACGTAAGAAATTGCCATGCTGGGTCAGACCAAGGGTCCATCAAGCCCAGCATCCTGTTTCCAACAGAGGCCAAACCAGGCCACAAGAACCTGGCAATTACCCAAACACTAAGAAGATCCCATGTTACTGATGCCAGTAATAGCAGAAGCCATTCCCTAAGTCAATTTGATTGTTAGGTTTTGTAGGTTTCGTGGACTCTTGGGCCAAGGTGGGAGTTGACTCTCCCTGAAGGGTTGAGCACCACAGGGCCCCACTGTTGGGAGGTGAGGTGGAATGGAAACACAAGCAACTGGAACATGGCTGTGGCCCAGGAGAAAGGAGGCATAGCTGAAGAGTCTGCATCACAGCCACATGATCGCAGACACCTGCACTGTGGCAATACTGCGAGGGGCCCCGAGGAGCAGGGTCTGAGAGATACAGTTCCAAGGTATTGCAGTGCAGGATAGGACAGGAGATAGTGTATAGGGATGTGAATCGTTTTAGGACGATTAAAATTATCGTCCGATAATTTTAATATCGTCTTAAACCGTTATGGAACACAATACAATACAGATTCTAACGATTTATCGTTATAAATCGTTAGAATCGTGAGCCGGCACACTAAAACCCCCTAAAACCCACCCCCGACCCTTTAAATTAAATCCCCCACCCTCCCGAACCCCCCCCAAATAACTTAAATAACCTGCGGGTCCAGCGGCGGTCCGGAACGGCAGCGGTCCGGAACGGGCTCCTGCTCCTGCATCTTGTCGTCTTCGGCCGGCGCCATTTTCCAAAATGGCGCCGAAAAATGGCGGCGGCCATAGATGAAAAAGATTGGACGGCAGGAGGTCCTTCCGGACCCCCGCTGGACTTTTGGCAAGTCTCGTGGGGGTCAGGAGGCCCCCCACAAGCTGGCCAAAAGTTCCTGGAGGTCCAGCGGGGGTCAGGGAGCGATTTCCCGCCGCGAATCGTTTTCGTACGGAAAATGGCGCCGGCAGGAGATCGACTGCAGGAGGTCGTTCAGCGAGCGTATGGCCGGCGCCATTTTCCGTACGAAAACTATTCGCGGCGGGAAATCGCTCCCTGACCCCCGCTGGACCTCCAGGAACTTTTGGCCAGCTTGTGGGGGGCCTCCTGACCCCCACGAGACTTGCCAAAAGTCCAGCGGGGGTCCGGAAGGACCTCCTGCCGTCCAATCTTTTTCATCTATGGCCGCCGCCATTTTTCGGCGCCATTTTGGAAAATGGCGCCGGCCGAAGACGACAAGATGCAGGAGCAGGAGCCCGTTCCGGACCGCTGCCGTTCCGGACCGCCGCTGGACCCGCAGGTTATTTAAGTTATTTGGGGGGGTTCGGGAGGGTGGGGGATTTAATTTAAAGGGTCGGGGGTGGGTTTTAGGGGGTTTTAATGTGCCGGTTTTTCGATTTTTCGATTTTTCGATTTTTTAACGATTTTTAACGATTTTTCACGATATTTTACCCCCCCAAACGGCAACAATACGATTCCCTCCCCCTCCCAGCCGAAATCGATCGTTAAGACGATCGAGGACACGATTCACATCCCTAATAGTGTAAACCAGATGAAGCATCTCCAAGGCAGAGACGCACAGAGCAGGCCCGAGGAGCGGGGAAGCGTGGACACAGGATCTCTGGTGAAGAAACACTGAGGCTACCCCGAGGAGCGGTGGAGCGTAGAAACAGGAACTCCAGTGTGGTGATGCTGAGGCTACCCCGAGGAGCGGTGGAGCATAGAGACAGGAACTCCAGTGTGGTGATGCTGAGGCTACCCCGAGGAGCGCGGAAGCATAGACACAGGATCTCTGGTGAGTCGCACAGAGGCTACCCCGAGGAGCAGGGCAGCGCAGGACAAGGTCCCGGATAGTCAGCGCAGAGCAGGCCCCCGAGGAGCGGGTACCCAGTGCCAGAGTCCAAGGTTACAGAATAGGGATCCAAGGCAGGAACCGCAGATCCAGAGAAAGGCACACGCACCACAGAAGCTCAGGGACATCGTTGCCAGGTCGGTTAGCAAAGGCCAAAGGAGGAGCTATAATATCTCAGTCTTGTGATGTCATCAGCCGGAGTCACCCCTGAAGTTCCCGCCATAGGACTTTTAAAGGTAGGCTCAGTGGCGCGTGTGCCTAGGGACGCTCGGAGTTGGAGTGTGGGTAGGCAGCATCCCAGACACCATGTGGAGTCTCAAGAGCCAGGAGGAATGCGGAAGTAGCGGCTAGCCCCAGCAGCGAGTTAACCCGGAGTGGAGAGCAGAGCATGACATGACCTGAGTTTGGTTGGCCGTGGGCGGCCACAGCCAACGGTCATAACATTGATTAATAGCAGTTAATGGACTTCTCCTCCAAGAACTTAATCAATCCTTTATTAAACACAGCTATACTAACTGCACAAACCACATCCTCTGGCAACAAATTCCAGAGTATAATTGTTCATTGAGTGAAAAAGAATTTTATCCGATTAGTCTTAAATGTGCTACTAGATAACTTCATGGAATACCTCCTAGACCTTTTATCATCCAGAAGTATAAATAAACAATTCACAGTTACTAATTAAAGACCTCTCATGATTTTAAATACCTCTATTATATCCCCCGTCAGCCGTCTCTTCTCCAAGCTGAACAGCCCTAACTTCTTTAGTCTTTCCTCACAGGGGAGCTGTTAAATCCCCTTTATCATTTTGGAAGCTGTTCTCTGTACCTTCTCCATCGCAACTATATATTTTTTGAGATGTGTCAACCAGAATTGTACACAGTATTCATGGTGCAGTCTCACCATGGAGCGATACAGAGGCATTATGTCAATTCCCGTTTTATTCACCATTCCCTTCCTAATAATTCCCTACATTCTGTTTGCTTTTTTGACTGCCGCAGCAAACTGAACCGACGATTTCAATGTGTTATCCACTATGATGCCTAGATCTCTTTCTTGTGTTGTAGCACCTAATATGGAACCTAACATTGTGTATAGCATGGGTTATTTTTCCCTATAAGCATCACCTTTCACTTATCCACATAATATTTCATCTGCGATTTTGATGCCCAATATTCCAGTCTCACAAGGTCTTCCTGTAATTTATCACAAATTGCTTGTGATTTAACAACTCTGAAAAATTTTGTATCATCCACAAAATTGATAACCTCACTCGTCGTATTCTTTAACAGATCAAATTTTTGTAGGAAAGGCTCACAAATCTTAGAAACATTGGAATAAAAGTCCCATAATTAACATTTAATGTTCTCTGTTTTGTACAGATCTACACTAACAAGCCACATTATGTCTAGCAGTTACTAGCATATGACTAGTTAGGCTAATATCCCCAACATAATAACTAAAGTGTCCAAGGACAATTTAAACCATAGATAGTAAGAGATGCATTATTTTAGAGTGAAAAGGCTCCCATAAGGAAGTTACATTAGGATAATAATCCTACAATTGAAAAGCGATGAATTCCATGGTATATTTCATGCAATCAAACAACCAAGGAAATGGTGGAACCTGATCTCCAATGGCAAGCAACAAACCACCTGGCAGTGACTAACAAATTATTTATCAGCCTAATACCCCCCTTCTTAAGTGGTATTAAAGTCCCCTATGGTTCACCCCAAAAAACTACTAAAGGATCTTGTTATGTTTTGCTATGGATGTGAACCCTGAGCCGAGATGCGAGATGTCTCCACCCACAGGGAGGAGCCCTATGGGGTCTCACGTCGGTATGCGTGGCCTCAGGAGCACTGCCAGAAAACGAGGCTTGGGTGCTGCAAATGTGTTAGGTGGGTGGACCCTTGGACCGAGGGGGAGTTGTTTACACCTGCGGGGAGAAGCCCCACAGGTCCCCAACATCAATAGGTGAGGCAGAAGACTAGCAGAGATGCTGCTGGAGCTTCACCAGTACCATCCCACGTTTCCCTCAGGCAGAACCTTCAGGTATCGGGGTTGGCTGGACTTATGTGGGGCCTCCGCAAGATGGAAGTCCAGAGGAAATGCCGGTAGTGCAATTCATAGTCAGCATCCAGGCAAAGGTCTTGGCCGGTGGTGTAGCTCTTAGTCGATGTCCAGACAAAGGTCATGGCAGGTGGTGTAGCTTGTAGTCAAATTCAAAGTCAAACGACAAGCAGAAGGAACGAGACGGGGACAGGAATGAGGAAAGAACTCAGAACTCAGGAACAACAGGCAGATCGCATGAAGCAAGGCGGCCCCAGGCATCAGCAGCCGGCAAGTGCAACAAAATGCTGCCTGGAAAGAGGTCTTGTGTTGTGCTGCAGAAGCAGCCAGGACTGGAGTAACTGGAGTGAAATCCGCCTAGCATGGAGATCCATTATAGGAGCAATAGTAATTTTTTTAATTAACTAAATAAATAAGTCTGCCTAGTGCAAAGTAGCTGGAGTGGAGTCCACTGTTGCATGGCAGTCCGTGGGCTGACACAGACTTCCGCTCTTAGATCCAGCCCCGAGCCACAACCAGAATTCCCTGATGCTTTGGCAGACCCCCACTCCTGAGTGAGGCAGGACACCAGGCCTGTACAGGCCTGACGTGCAGTGTGCAGAGATGCTACCGCCAACTGCTTCAGACTTTGCCTAGGAACGCATGTGCTGGACTTGCCATCCCTTCAAAGGCCATGGCAGGATCGTGGAAACTTCAGCTAAGACAACCCAAAATTAGTGTCAGTTTTCTATATTGGCATCTGTTATAGTCCCAGTAGAGTACGTACTTCAGAAGCTGGTGCTCGAGAACAGGTGCTAGAGGTTACTGTATTTTTTGCAATATTTTACTGTGGGTCATCAGGTATGCGCAAAGTCATAGAATGACTCCTGTGGGGTTCATTTGGACTCATCGTGCTGTCATGGGCAAGCAGGCTGGATTCTCATATTCCCCCAACAGGACCAGTACAGGGCTCTAGAGGAGAGAAGGGAATGGTCTTCTGCCTGTCCAGTTACCTCCTCCTTGGTTTGGGTCTGCAGGTTCTGGTGTCTGGCAGGACTTCTCTGGTATTGTGCATGATGGGTCAGGATATTGGGTAGCAGCATACAGGTGAGTTTGTTGACGCAGAGAACAAATATGGCAAGGGCTGGAGATAATCCAAGCTATCAACTAGTAATATGTAAATACTGCTTTTCATACCCATAATGTGTGTAGGGTAGATGACTGGCAGTCTGAAGGATTTTCAGATAATTTTAATTATTTTTATGCTTTTTATTGGCCTATTTTCAATAAGATTTATACATTAAAATGGGCTTTTGAACATCGACCGGTTAGAGTATATATTTCAGAATTCATTTACCCAGCTCTATCAGGCCTATGCAATATTCTCTCGTGGTAAATGGGCGCTCCTGATTGAGCCCCCACTGTCCTAAAATGTCCAGCCTCCTTTCCTAGGCATGCGATGCATTATTTAAATGAGGGTGCGCGCAAAAAAGGAGACTATGGAAAATTGTGTGTCCCTAGCACCTCCTCGGCATTGTACGCCAAGGAGAGATGGGCAAATGGACACTGAGTATAAGCGTCCCCCTCTACTGGCACTAGTAGTAGCATAAGGTAAATGGCCTACACCGTCTTTCATGTGTGTTCAAAATTGGCGTCCCTAATTTTATTTTCATAGACCTTTTTTCACTTCAATCTGCTTTCTGTGGTTCCTCAGACTACAATAATATTAAGTGGAGGAATCACAGAAAGCAGGAAAATTTATTTTTCCAGTGGGCTCTTGAGTATTGCATACCATTTACAAATCAGTATTCAGTATAGAAAATGCTGCATAGTAATGGGTGCATTGGCCGAGCAGGAAATATTTTGAATCGCGCAGCCAGTGCCACATGTTTTCAGAGCTACTAGTTACATGCTCGATTGGACATGTGTTTTGGACATAGTAATCCCCATATTGCATCGGGTCATGGACGTGCATGAAAAACGTGTGAACAATCGCATGGCAAAACCGTGCACTGGCTGCAGTACACGGTATTGCATCAGCCTGTGTATGGGGTCGCACCACCCAATTTGTGTTGCACTTGATATCACTGACATTCATTCAAGCTCTTTGACTGAACTTGTTAGTGGTGATGGCGGATGAGGAAGGACTAATAGTTACAAGTATGGCGACTAAAGACTGATCGAAGACTAGTGTCAGCATTGCACGAAAGGAGAATGATCACAGACGCTCCCCCTATGCAAGGTAATTACTAGTGCATTACAATGGAAACCTTTCTGGGAGAAAATGACCTGCCAAGCATGTAATGAAGACTCATATTAATTACACTGCCCTTATAAGGAACCCTGTGCCTTATCTCTCACAGCACAACACCAGTGCCATATACTGCTGCCTCTACTCTGCTCCCAGACAGTAGGATCAGTGCTAGCACTACTCACAATGCAAATATTGGAATAATGCAGCTGAAAGTAATGTCCAGCAAGATAAGTGAAGGAAATCAATCTTGGCATGACATGCAGGTCAGGATCGAGGTATGGAAAGATGCAAAGACTGAGGATTCATGACAGAGGAATAACATTAGTATCTGATACAAATGATCAAACCATAAAGTGTCTTTGAATTAACTTACCAAAATGGCAGTGATATGAAAACCTATCTACAGACAGAGGGAAAGAGAAACCAATTATAGAAATTGTCATGCCATAAACTTTCGTGAATCAGAAAGAGAAAGGGAGAGAGCCAGAGATGCAAAGCTAGCAGACCTCATGCATCATTTCGGTAGAATTTAAGAGACTGCTGTGAAGTCAGAGCTATAGCTAGCTTATGATATATAGTAAGCAATCTGTGATTTGTAAAGTATCTATAATTTGATTAATATTCCGCCTTTTAGACACATGAAAGCAGATTGTAATCAGGGAATGCAGGTATTTCTAGGGATGTGCAATAATTTTAAACAAAATAGGAAATGTGAATATTATTTCCTGTTTCGTTCTATAGCATTTACAAATGCAAATGTTAGAAAAAATGAAATTTCATTGGTTTACATCTGTACCAATTTTAAAGCTAATAACATTTAAGTAACCCACATTAAATTCCTCTTCTGCCTTATGTGCCCCTAACCCCCCTCAAAAAACTGTTGGTGCACATATCTACAGAGGTATAAGCAAGAGAGGTAGGAGTGATGGCCATTTGCTTCTCGCCCCAAGATCTGACATTTAAAAATATATGAAAATGACACTGACCATCCAGCCCTGCAGCATAATGTAATGTGAAATGGTGATGGCCAGCCTGGGTCCATAGTGCAGCACTCAAAGCTGATGCCTTTCTAGGGCCATCTAGCACGATTTTATTATATGGCCATACAAATTAGGGATGTGAAACGGGCTTTGTACGATTCAACATATAGTCGATAATTTCCAAATTGTCATAAATCGGGGGATCCCCAAAACGATAGGAAAAGCACACAATTCCCTTATTGTTTTGGGTGAGGGCATGAAAAACGACACACAGAAATAATCCCTAAACCCACCCCGACCTATTAAAAGTAACCCCTTAGTTTCCCCCATCCTCCCGACCCCCCCCCAAAATTTTTTTTACAGGTACCTGCTGGTCCAATCGGGGTCCTGGGAGCGATCTCTCGCGATCTCCCGCTCTGGGCAGTTCTTCGACTAGTGGGCAATCCTGTACCCTTACCATGTGACAGGGTACCCATGCCATTCGCC